>NW_010180430.1:3613-24071 GCF_000695765.1 Mesitornis unicolor | reverse complement strand
TTCCTGCTCTTATACATAGGAAAAACTCCCTGATAAAATAAATCTAAGTCACTGTTACCACCTCAAGACTCCCACTTGCTGTAGTGCTTTTGTTTCAAACCTCTTCATCAGAACTAGAGGTTTTCCAACTCCAGTTGTTACAGCTGGTTTTAACACACCAAAAAATGTCAATTTTTCCCACCTTTAATTACATTTTCTGCGTTGTCCCTTACATTATTTTTGCTTGTCTTTCAAATATATAAGCTCTTCATGCTCTTGATGATCTCTCCTGTTTTACACGACCTGTAGTATAGCAGTACTTGGTGTATACCATGAGATATGAATGTCTTTAAATTCAAATATAGAGGAATTGAACATCTCTGTGAATCCTGGACAGTAACTGACAGCTGCAAGCTCAGTTTGGAACTTGCTTTGGGAGTCAGTTCATCATCTTTCAGTAAAATTTTGCTTGTTAAATGTAAAGGCAAGAGGAAGTGGGAGTAAAGACAGCTTTGCATCAAGAATGTAGCACTTCTATTCAGCCTTGAAATAACCCTGTGAAGTGAGAGTACTTAGGAGGTAAAAACTGGAACAAGTAATTGAAGACATAAATAAAGAGCAAGGAGAATTTTTCAAGTGATTCAGTACCTTCCTCTGTTCTGAAGTTTGCCCACCCACTCCTACACACCACCTCCTGTGGTGCAGGACATTTTAATGCAATGTGGGAGGTTAGCACACAATTTTTTTCTGCATTTGTGCATAGCTTCCCACACACCTTTTGAAACACGGTCCCTTATTTAGAAAAGTTAATGAGCGTCATAGCTATGTCCCAAACTACAAATGCAGTAGGTTGAAAATTACCTGTAACATCGATTTTTAATTACTTGGCATTTCATCATCTTAAACTTTGTTACTGAGACAAGTTTGTGCCCATGAGCAGTCAGTAACGTGGAGAAAGGTGATAATGTGCCAAGATGCTGCATCTCGAATTAAGCACCTCGCAAAGGATGCTGTCTGGTGAAGCATCCAGTGTTGATTCACTGCTTGCATTGATGACACACAGCACTTAGGAGAAAACAGTGATTTCTCTGCAACTACTTCATAACAGTAATACAGTAAAGATGGCACAAGTCAACACCAGTAATTAACAGCTTATCAGTAAAACTTAGTGACAAGTCTCCTCAGCTTTCAGTGGCACGCATGCTTTAGGCTGCTCCAGCCCATTCTCCGTCTCACAGGATGCCAATAGACTCTGCTCCTATTTGCTGAAGGCAGCCAGAGCTTTCCAGTCTGTTTTGGTGTAACAGGTTCCTGGCTCACAACTGGAGCTCAGAGCCGTCATAGCAGAACAGATGGGATGTAAGGTCAGGTCTAACCCTGCAGCTCTTATTATTTAGCACAACGTGGCTAATTTCAGCAGATAGAATATGGCATTTCCTGTTCTCAGCCTGCCACTTCTCAGCAAAAAAGTATTTTAATGGGTCGTGTGTTTGTACATTTCTGAGAAGTCAATCTGAGTCAGCCCATATCTGATGAGCGAAACCAGACAAATCAGGGCTTTGTTTAATTTACTAATTGGAGAACAGGAGATAGAAACAAACAACAAATGGTAACAAATTGATTTGTTTGCTCTGTTGATCTGAAACATACAGGAAAAAATACTGACTAAACACACACGTAACACTGACAAAAACTTTTCTGAAAGGAATGAGTGCATAGTATCTTACTCTACTCCATTAATGAGTTGTGTTTCTTAAGGGCCTGATGCTAAATACTTCTTCCCAAGAACAGCTGCACATAAGCGTAAGACTTTTTCAAGTAGATCAAGGTTTTGATCCCAAATTCTGGCTGCTTCATTGTACAGGAATATGGTCATGTTGAACCTTAACAACTATTACAAAAACTGTATCTTGCTGGAAAATGAAACACATTTGTCTTCTACCTAACAAGGACCGAGGGTGGAGAATGACAGCAGCAGTATTGCTTCTTGTGCACCAAACTGTTTTGTGCTTTTGAAAAAAAATCACACACATTGCTCCTGCTTTGTCACAGTTAGAAATGTACCTGACAGGTGTCACTATTACCTTGAAAAAACAGAATAACTTTATGGATTAGCAGAATTTGGGAGTTATTTTATCTTTGTAAATAGAACAGGTAAAACTAACTTTTGCTATGGATCAAACTGTTTCTTCACCTAAACTCTATGGGTTTTAATCCCAAGAGAGATAGATTTTACTTTACAAATTGAATCTTTCTGGCTAGGAATCTGAGACATCCTCAGAGCTGAAACCTAGAGGCTAGAGCTAGGCAAGACAGCCACCAGGAACACTAGAGCTCTCTGGAATGTGGAAGTCACACGCAGTTCAGGGCCTTCTATTAAAATTATTCTTAGATATGTGCAGATGGCAAATCTGGCTCCAAAAAGAACAGTGCACAGCATTTAATTGTTATCGATTTGCTTCTGTCTGCGTGGAAGATTTCCATGCAGTGTTTGGCTTTGGAGGGTTTATTTGAGGTTAAGGGGCTGAAATTTTGTTAATCACTTAAGCAGGGGAAAAAAAAGGCTTAGGCTCAGTGACAACCAGGTTGAAAAGGCTTGGATTGAAGGCAGGGAGGAGATTGTTTGAGTCACTGGGTTAGGAGCCAAAACCTGCTGAGGGATTTTTAATGGAATGGTTTTTGTTAGTCTTTTATATTATATTATATTATGTTAATGTTTTTCTTCATTGTACCATAGTCTGGCATAGAAGTACAAATGGTCATAATAGAAACATAGAAAACGGGAAGTGACAGATAACTGCAGCATTATCTTCACATGGGATTAACTGCTTTGGAACCTGGGGTTAGTTCAGCAAGATGAAATTACCAACAAGGAACATGTTATGCAGAAAATGCATTCCTTCACACACTGCATTTTCCTCAAATATTCTTTCTTCTATCAAAGAGCAGCATGCCAGGTTTGCCCTTACTCTCTAGCAAATGATTTCTGTCTGGAGACTGAAGATGGGTTAATGACAAGCGCACTAGCTTTGGAGTTAAAGGTACACAGTTAGATTTTGCCTAAAGGAATTTGAACAAGTTACCTGTGTCTGTGTCAAATAGAGACAACAGAACTTGCCTTCATCTAGAAATATCACAGGAACTCAAGACTGAAGCAGGTACAACAGACTTGAGGATTTCACACACGTACCAGAGATTAATACATTCTTCGCTTTGTCATTTTAGCCTCACTAAAACCTCTTTAATGCTTCACTACACAATTTCACCTTACAAAGATCCTTGCGACACCTGAACTATGTAAAGCAGGGGTGACCAGGCCCTGTTTTGGGGCATAAAGGTACATATTTTTGCTTGGTCTGAAATTATACCCTTGGTATGTGGATAGGCAAGGAGCCCTTGTTACTGCCCCTTGTTAGCTGTGTCTCTCAGATCTGTTTTCAAATTTCACTGTCATCTTAAACTATCATGACCAGAGCAGATTAAAGTATTTGGTGAGGTTTCCTATATTCTATCTAGCCTTTTTTATACAGGTACAAAGAATCTGTAGCACAGCTTAGATAACCTGGCTCATCTTCATCAAACTGCTTAGATCTGTACTATTACAGAATCCCTCTTTGACTACCTAGTTTCAAAAATAATAATGGTGATAAAAATACTTACCCTGTAGGCACATTATTTTCATGCAGCTGAATTTACCATCTGGGTTGATGACTCTGTGGGTACTTACACTTTACTCACATAAGGTGACATTTTTAGTTATACATGCAATTGAAGCTTGATCAATAATTCTGCTTTCCCAGGAATGTTACTGTGTGTCAGTGGTTACACACAAAGTGAAAATTTAAGGTGCAAGACTTGTCCTTCGCTGAGCAGTGCAGTAAGAATACAAATCCAGCAGCATTTGCAGCACTTCTAAAAATGCATCACAGTGCTGTACACTGAGTATATTGACACATCCACAGAGGACGTGTCTGAAGGACAGGCTACAGACCTGTGACATTCAACAGCATAGACACATCCTCCATTGCTGGTGCACAGCCACTATGTTTAACACTCAGGCTTCTGACAGCAATGTCCAATTTGTGCTTTAATCTGAACGTGCAGAGAGGAGTGGATATATATGATTCATGTCTCAGATTCTTCTGCTCTGAGTTTGCATCAAGCTGAACTCCTGCTGTTTAATGTCAGATACAACAATCATTACCTTGGTCCTCCAAAAACAGAATCTGCATATTGACAGTTGCTTCAGGACAGGAACCACTTTGTGGATACCCAGTTTTCTTTTCCCTATAATCCTGGTTTTCTCAGGTGAAATATACACAGATGCCATTTAACATGACCAAAAAAAAAAGTCTTCTGTAACTTATACACTACTGCCCTCTACTGCATTTTTAATATAGATTTAATAAATCAGAGTCACAATCCATGCTATAATTATTTAAAAGACGCACAACCCAAGCTAGCACCAGCATTACATCAATATTCTCACATGACACAGGACACCAGTGTTGCACAGGGCTGACACTGCTGTAGCCAGGCCCTGGTATCATCCTGTCCCCCCCTTCCCTATGCTCTCAGCCTTCCAAGCTTCTGCCAAAAAGTGGCACAGCACTTTAGTGCAGGACTCTTCCTATTTTAATAGAGAGCTGGAGGAGGCCACATTCCCCTTTCTCCTGCAATGGTATGGGGTCAGTGAGCCTTGAGGAAGGCATGAACAAGAATCGTACTGGGACAAGATGTCCAACGAACAGGGATCTAGGGCACAGAGAAGAGCTACGTTATTCACAACAGGAGACAAGCTGTATTAGATCAACTTTATTATGTTATCAAAGTTTGACAATAAAATATTCAAAATATCTTGAACACATTCATACACAAAAAAAGAGCATATAAAATGCTAGGTCTCAGAATATGTTCCATACAAAATACTGGTAAGTGTAGAGCAGCAAAGTCATTGCCAAACATTCCCTGAATTTAAGAGGGCCTTGAACACACTGTGCTCCAAGAACTACCCTAATACCAAACATTCCTTCCTTTGGTCTGCAAGTCCTTTGCAATTATTGCTAGTTATCAAAGCCGCCTGGTTTTAAGCAGAATCACACAGTGACTCTGAACCTCTTCAGAAGTAACACAATGACAGCTGAACGCCTCAGCATTTTCTATACATTTTTTCAGAAATAAGAAACACATTTGGTCCTCGAGACTGTTTTTGGTTTCTGAAAATATCCTGGAAAAATGAAACCAAGTAAAAATTATGGAAAGAGAGAGATGTGATCCGTATGTGTTAGGTACAACGAAGATATGTCAGTAAATGCAAACAGTCCAACTGTGCAGCGTGGCAGAGCACCTGAGTTACTCCTCTTAAGGAAATGCCACATCCCCCTCTCCCTAAAGATTTATTTGTTCTCACCTCTCTCTCCACAGAATCTACGATGCTCAAGTGCACGTGGCTCTAGCAGGCCTGGAACAGCAATGCTAAATACTCTTGCCTTGCAGAGGAACATGCCGTAGTGAGCACTTCAATGAGTGAAGTGGTTCAGTTTCAGCGACTGGAATGACATGGTGTACTTGCTGCATTCAGTTGTCAATCAGAACTCCATCCTAACGTGCAAGAAACTGAAAAGGAAAGGGCTGAAGATGATTTGGTACAAAATTTGCAAGTTCTGGACATAAACCAGAACTACAGTCTGCAGAGCCATCCCATCCCAAGTCACCCCAGAAGCACCGTGCGTCCTCTAACTCAGGTACGCACATCCTTGCACAACAAGGCTTTAGAGTCACAACCAACATAAACCAAAACCAAAACAAAGCCTTGAAAAGACTTTCAGCTTCTTTTTACCAGGTTAACGCAAGTTTCTTTCAATAGACGCTCTCTAGGGCTTGTCTACTAATAAAAAGCCAATTTGCAAAGCTTTAGGTTAAAAGACAGCCAAGTGATCTCAGAATCAGTACTAGGTTGTCAAAATTGGAAAAGATTTTTTTGTTTTCTTTTGGGGCACAAAAAGGAGCAGTAAAAAAAACAGTAAAAGGAAAAAAAGAAGAAAAAAGAAAGCATCTTTTGGAATCACATTTCAGAACTTCAAATCACAAAAAACCCCGAAGCTAAAATTCTTGGTATGAGACTGAAAATGCCACTGGTTTAATAAGGATCTAAATCAAGCTTAGAAACATTCTCCAGATCAGGTTAAAAACGGTTTTCCTATGTTCTTTTCTCATTTTTTTCAGCCCTTGATGCCAGTGTTGGTAGCCTGCAATGCAGCCTCCAGCTCCACTCATTCCAGTGCTTTTTAAAACAGGCATTCTATCTCAGCAAGACATCCACATTGTGATAGGCTGTAATTTCTCTGTTGTAAGCCAGTAACATAATTTATTTATAAATTGAGTCAGACCACAGGAAGAGCTTCACCATCTTTGAGCAGTCTTGGAACACAAGCCTGAAGCTTATCCAGCTGATAGCCCTGCAGACAACAGAACTCTTGGCTAGAGGATTTTTGTTGTTTTCTGGGGGTTTGGGTGTTGGGGTGGTTTTTTTTTCCCCCTTTGTTTCTTGTTTTGGGGTTTTTAAAATTGACAGTTACCAAATGGCTTGGGGCAGCTCAGTATCTACTCTGGAAAAGTCTAGGCAATATTGCTGCTGAACTGTGGGTTCCTGGGCAACTGATGACAAGATAAAATGTTCCACTTTACAAGTCAGGAAAAATGCATCCTCTCCCTCCACAGAAATAACAGGGAAAATGCAGGATGAAAGTGAAGCTACATAAGAAATTTAAAACCTAGGGAGATATTTAGCTTACCCATAGCCCTAGTTCAAGTTGTTCTGGATCTACAAGTAATTTCTGAATTAAAACTTAAAGCTCTAAGCTTACCTCCTGTGCCAAAACGTTTGCATTCCACAGTAACAAGAGTTCAAGCCCGTCATTTCAACACATCTTACTAATGCTTAACGGCAGCAAACATTTTACGTACGCTACCAAAATAGTGAAGAGCTTTTCCCTTTAGACAACTTCAGTTTAAGTAATGAATCCTCAAGAATTCTGATGAATTTCTGAAACTCTTAAGAGATTTTTCTTGGAGGACCTAGCATTTTGAAAGCATTCAAAGTTGTGTTTTCAGAAAACTAAGTGCAGTCTAACTGGGTGACTGGTTTTAAAGCAGGCAAACGAATCTTTGAGTGAAAGACTTCAACAGGACTTCTGTCATCAAGGTTGTAGATACGATGGCCTTTAGGCTGTCATTTCTCTGGAGTCCAGAGTTGAATTTGTTTTTAAACATTGAGTAAAACAATACTGCAGGAAGTTAACCGAGTTGCATGTTCAGCAATTTATATAAACATTTAAGGAACAGTGTACCTCAACTTCTCAAAACACCAATAAATGAAACTTGTGATCTAGGGGAACTTAGTTTTAGGCTGAAAAACGTGAAGTTTCTTTTCAGCTGCTCGGTCAGTAACTGGATCAGAGCCGAAGTATTTGGCTGAGAACAAGCTTTATACTTCACACTGTATAATGCTGGCTTCCATTCCCCACCCCATTTCAGGAAATTCACTTGTAGTTAATGCCCACCATCCATTATCATTTCCACCACAGGAAATAGTTTTTCACCCAGAAATGCAGTTCTGCACCGTACAGACGGTCTGTCAGTATTCAGTTCAATTAGCTCTGATTGATGTGCTACTCCACAGAGCTATGGTTATTGCAAGCACCAGCCACTGTTTAGCTTTTCCCTCACTCATAAATAAAGCAGGAGGCGAGAATTCCTCAAACTCCAGACCATAAGTAATCAGGTTCTACAAGTTGATGAGCAAACAGTTTCTTCTTCTAATCTTTCCTAATAAGAAGCTCCAAGTAATTCACACATCTATATTTTCCTCCCTCAAAAAGCAGTAATAAAAGAAAGGCTGGATTCTGACACAAGTGTACAGTACCAGGCAGACGTCTTCCCTACTTCAGCTACTAGATATGCACATTTACAAACTAAGGTATGGGAACTATAGATCAAGATATGCAAGACCCTTTAAATAAAGTTTACTGCGCTTCCCAATTTGTTAACATCATTGCCTTGTTTTATGGGCATCTGAAATCGCAATCCTTCCTAGCCCTGCACTCCAAACCCTGCAAAGACCACGCAAGGGAACTTGGGTATCCGTGATTCTATGTAGTATGTGCAAGGGGCTGCACAGTCTCCAAATGAGTCTGTATGAGTATTGGACACAACACCAGAGGCACCAAAACGCATATCTGACCAAATCTGCAGAATGTGGAAATACCATGAAGCATCATAAACACAAAATCGGAGACAAACGATCAGTCAGGACACCAAACTTCTTGAACACAGCCTTAAAAAAAACAACAAACCAACCCACCCACAAAATAAATAATTCAAATATCTAAATATCAAGGGATTAAAAGGCATTTTCCCATATTTAAGGGAAGGCATCACAGGTGAGGAAAATAACCGTCAACACAAGGTATCACAAATCAAAGAGCAGCTTTTTCACATAGGAGATAGTAGTATCATTGGATAGCATTTGAATATGCTCATTTCCTGAAAGCTCAAATATCACCACTTCCTGTTTTTGCCTGTCCACCCACTTCTGACATTGCAAGGCACTCTGCAGGTTTACTGTTCCGTCCCCGTCGCTGTAAATAATCTTGGGTTCTTTGTCAGGAAAGCTTTCGTAGTGGAAGGAATCGGGCGTTTCCACACCAGTACCATAAAGACAGTGTATCCGCACACCAGGTGGTGTCATCTGGTAGACCAGGGGTTCAGTGTCTTGCCTCATGAGCCAACCATCTTCAAAATCGATGTCCCTGTAGAATTTTTGGTAGTCCCGAAGAGTGTAGTTAGCTGTGGGTGTGCTCACAAAGACCTTATCTTGAGGCCAGGTGTAGTTGTAGGGGAGCATCCAGTTTGTGGAAACCGCTGATCTCTGCTGGTCTCTGATCTTGAGAGAGCTGATAACAGGTATCCTGTTGTTGTCACCTTCAAAAACAAAAGGTAGGATGTCCTTATACACAAAGCAACGCATGAATCGCAGCCAGTGACAATTACTTCCACTCAGTGATAAAATGAATGCAGATTATTCCCTTTGCTTCCAGTGACAGTTTGAGAAGTTTTTCCTCATTTATGTTTGCCTTGATAATCAACATCAGCAAACTAACTTCTAGTAACTTACAAATTTAAATACAGGTTGATGAATGAATGACAAAGCACGAACACTGCTCCTTTTCTAATCATATTACAATATCTCCTTTTAAATGGGAAAATACTTCCTATATTACAGAATCCCAGACCGTTAGGGATTGGAAGGGACCTCCAAAGCTCATCCAGTCCAATCCCCCTGCCGGAGCAGGAACACCCAGATGAGGTTGCACAGGAAGGCGTCCAGGTGGGTTTTGAATGTCTGCAGAGAAGGAGACTCCACAACCTCTCTGGGCAGCCTGGGCCAGGGCTCTGTCACCCTCACTGAGAAGAAGTTTCTTCTCCAATTGAAGTGGAACCTCCTGTGTTCCAGTTTGTGTCCGTTACCCCTTGTACTATCATTGTTTGTCACCGAGAAGAGCCTGGCTCCATCCTCGTGACACTCACCCTTTAAATATTTATAACCATGAATGAGGTCTCCCCTCAGTCTCCTCTTCTGCAAACTAAAGAGCCCCAGCTCCCTCAGCCGCTCCTCAGAAGGGAGATGCTCCACTCCCTTGATCATTTTTGTAGCCCTACGCTGGACTCTCTCCAGCAGTTCCTGTCCTTCTTTATATATTAGCCAAGTAAAAAATCAGTTTATTTGTCTAGGACATTTGTCCGATTTGCAAGTTCTGACCTAAATGCTCTTCTGGTAACGTGTTTTAGAGTGATTCTGGTATCGAGATGGTGTTTTTGCTAAACAAACAGATAAATACTACTGCCCTTACACACATTTAAGAATTCATTAAGAGACTTGATAGGCTTTGTTTGCAGATTTAAAACAAGCAGAGTAGCAGAATTTCATTCAGGATAGCTATAAGAGTTACTGTATGGTTTATTTACTGTAGCATCTTCGCTTCCAGTCAGCATTTCAAGACTGATAAAAGAGCAGTGCTCACAACACTGGTTTTCTCTAATGCAGCACTAATATTTTCTAGCAATTCTGGTAACCTAAACTACATCTTTGCCGGGGGGTGGTGGGGGTCAGGTAGACAAAACCAGTAATTCTTGAAAGACCAGTTAGGAACTACTACACTTGGGAAAAGTTTCTAGCTGGCCAAGCTTTTCCAAGGCATTATATTTTCTTAATACAGTATAAATCTGGATATCTAGAGCTTATCATCAATAAATATCTTAAGTCATCCAATACAAAATAAACCACAAAATTGTTACACTTTACCATATTTAGACTTACTCTTATTACAGAACTAGTGTTTGACCAGGACAATTCAATAATTTCTTGTAGACATCAAGTCCGTTGTTTTCTTAGCAGTTTGTTCAAAAGATGGCTCAAATACACACAGCTAAGTTATAATTTACATGCATCTTTCTTCGTAGTTTAACCATTTTGTTACATTCACAAAATTAAAAGCTGCTTAAGAAATGGCAGGTACAGTGTTTACTACCACTACTGCCGAGTCAGATCCAAGTTTAGTCTCATGGTGACCTTCTGATCAGACACCCGTCCTATTTTCCATTGCCAGTTCTTTTGGCAGCTGAACCAGATTTTCCATTGTTCGGTCCAGGTGGTTTCCAGCATGCTGACCCAGGTCAACCACACCATAAAGACTGGAATATCAAAATCAAAATGCCTATTCCTGAAATAACACCAAGTATATTTTTTAATTCCATCAGGTGGCACTATTGCTTCAGCAAGGAGACTTAAAGCAGAGTCTTTAATGCCATCTTCAGGACTATATGGAGACACTGCTAGTATAACTGAAACTGATAAAGAAGAAACTCAAAGAAATCACAGCAAGAATCAAGGGTCCCGAGAAAACTTTGTTTCATATTCCTGTGTGGTACCAATACTGAACTGTGCATGCTCACCACAAAGCTACTGAATACTGCTTGGTGGCTTTCAGCAGAGAAAGCCTGAGATCTGAATTGAACAATGAAAGGAACGTGTGAAATACTTATTTCCAGTAGAATAACCAAACACAGAACCCAACTCTATTCCAGCCTTCTCTTACAGAACTGTTATGAAAAGCTTATCACATCCTTGACTTTTCTCTGAAATGCACAAGTACTGTATGGTGGCCAAGACCACCCTCACTCAGCAGCCACTATATTTTGTTTATAGTGAACAAAATATTAACTCTAAGGAAGACACTGCCAGCAGCAAAAGCTGACAAAAAGCAATAAAGAAAAAACCCAGACCACCACAGTGAACTTGTGTGTCTTTGCTTGCTGTAGTGGGAAGAACATCCTCACTTTATTGGCACTGGAGTTGTAATAATATAAAGACTGATCCTGCAAAGCACATAAGGTGTAGGAAGTATTCCAGAAAAATCTAAAGAAAATAATCCCACCTGTGTACCACTTTGCTAACACAACTGTGGATTTGACACGAAGTCCCTAGCCATTACTGTATTATAAACAGGAATGGGAGCAGAAAGAACTCATTCATGGCTTGCCTTGTCTTCCCTGCAGCAGTGCAGTGTTTTTCTTCAACAATTCTTCTGCACACTAAGACTCTGATAGTGTCAGTCTTCAAAACTCTTAATAGACCAAGCCAAGCGTTAATGCCTGATGGTGGTGACTTACTACTGCCACTGGAGTCAGAGCTAGTCTAAAAACAACATGCGTTCTGATGTTATGTTCCACCCGTTTAACTTTCCTACACGAGTCTTAAATTTTTGCTCTAAAATACAGACTTTAGTACAACAGACATGCAGTTTAAAAGATGACTGCACTTTAGTTGAAATTTAACTATTCATTATGCATTTGTATAGTTAGCCACTTTGGATGAGATGCATTAGAAAGGATAAACAGGATGTGAAGGACCAAAGTTTAATCCAACAGAAATCTGGGACTAGGGAATTTTATAAAGGTCATATTAAATTGCTCACTTCCTGCTATTTGTGTAGCATAGAAACTTGTCAAAGCCTGTGGGAAAAGGGAATCAATTTTTACACTGTCATTGCAATAGATTTAACAGCGTGTAACTCAATACAAACATCCAGTTTAAGTTTTCTAATTAGTAACTGAGCTGTGCACTCCTATTCAGAATCAAATGCCTTTGCTAAGCAAAGTATTCTTTGATCTGTCCATGCATGGCTGGCACTTGCTATGTGCTCTGCATTTTGATGAAGTCCAGTTTCTGATGTCAGCTTTGTTTAGAAAGTAGTAATATCCAAAGCTAACAGGTTAGAAACAAGCTAAAAGAACCTAGCCAGAAACATCATGAACTAAATGCCAAAGCACATGAAATAATTATGGTACCACATGATGGAGTAAGTGAACTTTTTCCATAAGTCATTTGCAGTCCCTGTGTGAAATACATTATGCTGCTTTATTCAATTATTTAAGTCTCAGGCATATCTCCAGTATGGTCTCAAAGGTCTCAAAGATTCACTTTCCTTCTCTGCAGAGTTACAGCTTTCAACAGGCATCTGTGCTGTAGACAAGGTGGTAAAGCAGAGCCCACAAGTTTCTCTTAAAGTTAACCTCAAGCAGCAGTGTGATCTTTAATCAAAGGAAACTTCTGAATGCTCCGGAGTCCCTGTGAGCTTTGCAATACTGAAAGGAGAGCAATTGGGCCAGAGGCAGAAGTGACAGAAATAGAAGACACCAGGCCAAACAGCAGATGACACAATCTGCTGAAGAGAGGTTAGGAGAGGTCAAGAGGGGACACAGCTTCTGGTTTTGGGATATAAAAAACAGTCCACTCATGAACATAAAGAATGACATTGTGGTCACAAGGCTTGAAACGTCGAGTTGTCACCACTTAGAAAAAATTATTTTTAACTTCTAGTACCTTAAGCTCACAACCTGTCTTACAGTTGCCAGTCTAGGTTGTACCTTGCACTACTGACAAAATACACTGCAAGACCCCAATTACCCACCTGAAGCCAGCACACGCAGAGTTTTAGCCACTCCTCCCCACGGAGCACCCAGTGACACATAATCCTTGATGTACTTGTCTTTCCAATCCTGAGGCTGATTGTTGAGGAAGTAGAGGGTGTACATATTACCCATGCTGTGGGCAATCAGGACAACAGGACTTCCATACTGCTCGTACATCGACTCGATCATCTTGCGAAGGGCTACAAAATACTCTCCATTCTCATCTGATGTAAACATAAACAGGTTACACAGTTATTTGTGAACGCTGAACTTCAACACAATCCTTTAAAAGGTTTTCTGAAACTGTCTGTGGAATTAATAACGCAGAGCTTAGAAACTCCAGTACTAAGTGGGAGGGATGGGTGATTTTGTGGAGATGCATTTTGGTAGCGTGACTTTTTTGTTGTCGTTTTGGTTTTAGGCAGCAAGTTGTTTAAAGCAAAAAAAGAAACCACACCACAGAGTTTTCATCTGGGCCAGGCCCAAAGAACTAGTCAAAATTAATGTTTTCAGTGTAACTGTACAGGTGGGATAGAAGAAGGGACCCAAAACATTATTTGCTGGCAGGGAGAGTCAAAGTGTTGTTCAAGTAATAGTATGTTATTTACTTGGTGCCTTTCGCCAGTCATAAGGTGCTCCTCTTACATCTTCATCGCGTTTGTAGCCCCAGTCTACTAAACTCTGCACCAGCATGTAAAAGTAACTGCCTGTAGCATCAGATAAGAGAGAAACACAACCGTGAAGAGATCAGCATTGGAAGCAGCCATCAGACACTATCGCAAACCAAAATAAGTTCTGGAGGCATTATCTCCAATACCACGTACACAGACATCAAAGCTGCAGTCTCAATCTCTGACAATCTAGAAAGCTGCATATTAAACAAAACGAGTTATGCTCGATGTTCCCCAGAGTGAGAGAATACCACTACTAACACTTCTTACTAGCTGGCTGATCTATCAAACAAGTGTGGCAGCAAAACACTTGCAGACGGGCTACACATTGAAAGATGTTACATATTACCTAGGATGTAAGTATCACCACAGTTTAATGCATATGGCAAGAGTTTGAAAAATTAAGTTTCAAAAGATTCCATTCGGTATCAGAGTCATATTTAAGTTTTGAGCAGAACCTCGTTTGTAAGTCTCGAGTGCTTATCATGTAGTCCCTGAAGTGAACACAGGCAATCTTAAATATGGCCCTGTTCCAGTTATAGGAGTCATCTAGTGAAGATCATTAAGCACATTACTGCCCTTGTGGGATTGCTCCCTACAGAAAAGAAAAAGAAATCTATGCCATGAAGCATATCAAGCTCAGTGCATTACTGAATATTGAATTAGTTGAGTCTTCAGCCAGAGCTAACGACTCCTCACAAGACCTTATCAGATGCAGTGTTTTCTGAAGGATAACTTCTACAAAAACACCAAGTGAAAAAACCCTGCAAACTCATTAATGCAGAAATCTTTTGCAGCACAAATATAATTCTATCATTGTTCTGACACTGACGAAGGGCAGGGAACTACAGAGTGTGGTACGGTATCCCTCGAGCCCATTAACTCCCCCCTAAAGCCAAAGAACATCTTAGAACTAAGATGAAATGGCTTTATTTTGTTTCAGCTTGTCAAGCTTCAGTCAGAGTTTTCTACTCAACCCATCTCATTTTCCAGAAGTATCTGTCTTCAAAAAAACAAATCTAATTCCAAACAGATCTGTAATTTTAAATCACATTTCAGTGGCTTTTATAAAGACACTAGAAAAGTCCTACAAGTGACAAATCACTTCAGACACAGCTCGTACGTACCAACGCTCCTTTTACTTGGGTCAAGGAATTCCAAGGAAAACGTCTGCCCAAAACCCGGGACTCTGATATCCACTCCATCCGGTGGTTCTGTAATCTTCCTTGTGCGATTATACACCAGCCTGGGGGAAAATAAAAACCACAAAGCCTGCTGTATGACTACACGACAACTCTCGGCTACACTGGATCTGACATTCTGAGTGCAGGAATAAGAACCTGAAGTGCTGTTACCCAGAATTAAAAAGAAAACCCCATCAAACAAGCAGACATAAGGAGAGTACTCTAATGGCTAAGAGGCTGCACAGGGCAAGCAATTCTTTAATTAATTTAATGCTTTACATGCAGAATCTGAGACATCTTCTCTGTAAAGCTGAGCATACAGAGTGGTGGCTCAACTTCAGCTTTAGAATATAAACTTTATTTAGTTCTAGACCATTTCACTTTGCATCAAGCCACATAATGGAGGACACTTGCCAAGAATGTGAAAACGTGGCAGTAGAAGATAAGATACTGTTAAAATCTGGTATCAGAAAAATTCTCCTAGATAAAAATAATTCATTTCTATTTAACTAAAACATTGATACCAGGGACTCGATGATATAAGGGACTTGGATATGGTATAAGGGACTTGATGTTTATTGACTAAGGAATTGGTACCTGAGGAAACACATTGAGACACTGAGTGCTTTGTAGATATTTTTCAAATCTATTTGAGATATGAATAATCTGGAGCACCGGGTCAGGTTTTTCCTTCATTATTATTACTGTTGTTTTGGGAGGTTGGTTTGTTGTTAATGCCGCATCAATACAATTCTCATTTCTGAATGAAAGTTTTTACCCCTAAATGGAGTCTTAGAATCTGAATTGATACTCAAATCTTCACACGCTGAAAGTCTCTCTAACCTCTGAGGTACAACTACACAACAACCTGGTATACTCACAGAAAAGAGCATCATGCCAAAACAATGTTTCCACATTTCACAAGCTAATTATTTCTTGTTTTCACAGCGACATTGATGTGATTTTTACAGGAACATTAATGAAGCAGACCGAATGATGACATAGTCTGGAAGCTTTAATTAGGCCATGTTGTAAGCCAAAATAATTCTGGAAAGAGACTTCCAGAGTGCCCTTGAAGGACCCCATGTGTCTCAGCTGCTGGTGGACTGCTCTCTAATGACACCGTCAGCAAAAGTGCAAGCTCACATCCCTCTGAGCTGCCCGATGTACCTCCTTCCCCCTTGCCTCATCAAAACTGAAGTAACTTATCGAAAGGGGCAGAAAATGTTCTGCTTCACATAAGCCTACAGAAGGGTCCGATAAGTGCCCCAAACCAACACTGAGTAACTGGTAGGAGAGAAAGTGGATGAAGCAGAGAACCTGAGTGAGGAATGGCTACCTCAGGTGTAAGAGCCACAACTCCTGATCCATCCTGTTCCTCTACCTACCAGAAGTCAAGTCATTTCTCTCCCTGGTCTTGAATCAGATAAGGAAGCGTAAGGCAGCTGTTCTGTCCAAAGCACATCACTCTGAGCAATGGAGATAACAGCGCAGAGCAGCATTTCTGGTCTTACCTGATGTTATCAATCCAGCAGTCAATTATGACAGGCAGAAGCAATTCTAAATTCAGCCAGAGCGTGAAATAGCTGTCTGTCTTCTTAGAGCAGAGATAGTGCACTACTGATGGCTTATCTAACTTTGCTTCCAACTGGTTACCCAAGTCCCCTGGAACTGAAAGGCATAAAAAGGAGACAGAATTAAAGTGTGTAACATTTTACATATACACATCTTAATAGTGTAGCCCTCATATGCAGCATCACTGCATCCAGAGATACCATTAAGTTTTGTAACTGGATAAAAAGATATTACATCAGAACAGAGTTCTCCATGCGCATTATTGCACTGCAAATATTTGGATTTTCAAGACATCAGCTGAGGAACCACCACGTAGCATAACTCTGGATCAACAGTTCATCACTTCAAGGAGCAGACTATGCAGAAGAGGTTGTGTTAGGCCATGGGTATAAAAACAGATGCTTTCAGACATTATCAAGATCGCTTATGTTTTAAAGTGCAAACTGAATCTCTCTGAAATAACTTTTTCCTCCGAGTATTACAACTCTTTCTGTTCTTTTTAAGTAGTTGCCTGCAAACTATCAACTTGATGGTAGAAAATTGTGAAAAGTGAAAGCAGCTCCATGTCTGTTTTTTCTTTTCACCTCTTCACCTCTGCCTGCACTTTTGCTACACAAGATTTAGTTGACTACCATAATAATCCAAAAACAGTTTCATATCTTTTACGTTCAGGTTTGGATGCAACAACAGCTTTATTTTATTTTTTTTCCACCTTCTCTGCAGTGCACTGTTAAGGCATATACTAAATGCCAGCACTCCTTTGATGAAGTTTTATTTTCCTTTATTTATTTTAAACACTGGATGGAGACAGGAATATTATTTCTAAATTAGAAATAAGGTTTAAAAATGCTCTGGCAGGTTTCAGCAACAAGTTTCCAGAGAAACTTCTTACATTCTGTTATATTTAATCATGTTTTCCCTCAAGAAGCAGAAAGTCAAAGGTACTTCAGTAACTGAAAAGTCTCTCTTTAGGAGCTAGGCACATCTTAAAGGCTCCTCCACCCCTTTCAGCTCCACAACCCTCCACCGTTTTGATGCGTGCAGAACTGTATCCTACTTACTTGTCAACATTTAATTTTGAGGTTTTTTACTGCAGGTCTACCCATTCACTTGCTCCCCACCCCCTTCAGTATATTATTTAACCAAGACAGTTCTATCAAACACTGACACTTAGCAATGGTTTAAAGAAGAGATCATATTTTTAGGGGAACAACCTCATTTAGCTGCAAAGCCAGACAGGTTTTTAGAGAAACTTATTGCAGAACTGAAAGAGGACAGAAGTTCAGATTAAATATAGACCTGGACAATCACACTCATAAAACCTTTAACCACTGCTGGTGGTGCCCCACCACAAAAGGTGCACCTCAGGATCTCTTTATTAACTACCCCTACTTATTAGGTTTTTAGTGGTATTATTTCTGCAGCCTTAAGTGAAATGTTAGAAGACCCAGTAGCTGACCACAGTTGATTTTAGGTCCTATTTCAAGGACTCTGATATACTGGAAAGCATAGTAAGGGAGATGATAGCATTGCATCACACCCTGGAAAGAGTTTACTGGAGTTCAGTCTTGTAACCTCACCGAATGCTGTTGGGTTATTGCTTATGGAACTATAAGGCAACAGCTTGGTCCAGTCTCCTGCCTATGCTGTATCAGTGCTCTTCGTTAGAAAAGGTACAGAATGTAATTCTATTTATATCAATCATTCACGGCTGGCCAGTTCCAGCAGCAGAGCTGCCAAGGACAGAACAGGTTGATTTTGTCTCCAGCTTCAATGCAAAACCAAGTAGAAGAGTGACGCTCTGTTCTACCTGGGAATCTCATTTCCTTGGGTAAAAATCGAGTTCTTCCAGCAAAGATTCCCTTTCAAAAAACTTGGACAAACATCTGGGATATCGGAGTTTTAAGAACTTGCTGGGGTTTCCAAACAGCACTCAAATAATCAGGCACACTTCTGCTCAGAGCAGGAAGACTCACACTGAAGAAGGTCAAGATTATAATCAAAATGCATTTCTCTGCAATATTGAAAACAGGAAATGGTACAGAGTCTGACTTGGACTTAATGGAGTGATCTTCGATTAACTGCAAGTTTAATTTGGTTCAGATATTTCATCCTCAAGCTTCTGGAGGTCAGAGGCTGTGCTCCTGTGTCCCATTCGGAACAGAATATGAGAAACATTACATATTAATTTTTACCCAAGGGATGACAATGAACAAGTTCAGAAGTGGTCGTTTTATGTAACTCTAAACAAAAGATAAGGGGCACGTTCCACCTATGCCAAGATACAATACTGCAGTTAAAAAATAAAGACTCATCACAGGTGAGATGCCTGTGTTTATAAAGCAGGAATTAACAAGAAGTTCTGTTTTTTCAGGTTTACATTTTCACATTAACAGAGAAGCTGCTAATCACTAATTCACAACTCACGTTTTATTTTCTAAAGGATATTCTGCAAGCTGAAGAGGGTTCATGATGAAGCTATAGAGAACAAAATGCAAATTTAGATGTTTTTCAGATTATGGCAAGAAACACGCAAGATCTTCAGTCCCTACCCCACACAACTCAAGTGTTAATCATTTACATTTCGGCTGGAGAACTACTTAGTGGCTTTTTGATAAGTAACAGGTTAAAAAAAAAATCACACTGAAGATTAATCCCACAGGATAAGGACATACCTTTCTGGATTTTCTGTGATGGAATCTGAAAGCAGTAGAAGAAAAACCCACATTTCCCTTTGCTTTCAGGCCATACACAGAAAGCATTGGTGGGTACAGTAATCTGTCAAAAAAAGTTCCCCTGCATCCTCTTGTCTACCAATATCTGTAGTTTCCAAGTCTTTTTGCTGGAAAGATTACAGAAAGTTCTTACTTTTAAAGCCCACAGACTGACCTCGTGAATGCACAAAATAACTGGCAAGTGAAGTTCTGCAAAACACATCAGCACTTGTTAAAACGGGATGTCCAGGAAGAGATCTCAAGCAGGACCCTTGCTTCCCAAATCTGCAGTTGTGCAATACACGAATTGACTTCTGAACATTTGGAAATACAATGAGATTTCATATTCAGCAGAAAAAAGTGTTAACATGAGATTTGATGGTCTATCAGTTCTAACAGTCTCGTTTTTCACAAGGATGGTAATCCCAACAGAACTCATTCCAATCCACTGATGAGCCCAATTCACTTCCAATATTAGAGGATCCTTTGCTGGGTTGTTTTGTTTTGTTTTGTCTTGTCTCAACTGCCATGACAAAACTAGTAGAACTCCTTCTCAATATGTTCTTGTTTGATTAAACTTCATAGGAAGCACATTTACAAGTTCCATTTGAGAGTTCAGAAGAGGTTACAGACTCTTCCAGGTCTGGGAACTACAGTAAGTAGGTACAGGATACACCCATACTCTGCCTATCACTGTCCTTGAGCCTTAGTGACTGACTCACAGCTCCCAGCAGAAGACAATAAGCAAATTGAACCCTGCAAAGTGATTTGCCTTAATACCACTCAGAAAACAAAGAGAAAAGAGCATTCAACAAGAGCCATGAATAGGGGAACTTTAAATTTCATTGGGAAAAAAAGAAAAGATCATTCCTACATAACTGGAGGGTCTGCGGGGAAAAGCTATTGTTTGTGTGGCAAAGAAGCCACCCATTGGTACTTTTTGCTACTTCTATCTGAAATGCAAATGCCTTCAGATATACATCAACTATCACAACATTTTACTGGTATAACTTCCTCAAATAACTGTAATCCTTTTGATTCTATAAATCAGCCTTCCTTCATAATAAACCAAGGTTTCCAGAAAATGAATTTTGAGCTCCAACTGCAGATCTCCAAGGAGAATGTTTCGAAGTAGCTTCCAGACTCAGTGACAAACCACCACAGAAAAGGCTCGCGTTTAAAATTAGGAACAAGAAAGCAAACAACGTCTCACATGATACTCCCAGATACCTCGGATCACATGAGGCATAAACATTTAAGTCACTCCTGACATCTAGCCAGCTGACCATACAAACACACACAC
>NW_010180430.1:0-3582 GCF_000695765.1 Mesitornis unicolor | reverse complement strand
AGGAATTCACAGACAAACCTCTTTTGCATGGAAGTCAATTATTAACAGACTTCATTTAGGTGTCTTTCTAGAAAACTTTAGCCAAGTACCTAACAAATTGTTTGCAGAAGGTATCAGAACATTGATATAGTAATTGTGTTGAGTCAGCTCTAAAAGGTAAAGAGTTCAGTGAATCCACACTGATCTCATAAGGACAGGTTATCAGCTCCCAAAATTGATAAGACAGGAGATAGTACGCAGCAATTGTCAGTGGACTGTATGAGAAAATTAATACTAGCCATAAAATAAAGGAACTTACTATTTGTGAGCAGTAGAAGGCAAGCATGCTGAATATACAACCAAAGTGATAAGAGAAATGCAAATACATTATAATTGCATGTGAACATGCAGCAGATATCCAGAAGTACTTGTACAGAATATAGATAACTATTTTTAGTAGATACTGTCATTAGAGCAGAGATATTCGCTAGATTATCCTGGTTCTTAAAGGTAATTTTCCTGTATGAATATATTGTCCTGGCAGAATACAAACCTCTTAAAGTCATGAAAGCAATTCATTATCTTAAGTAGTTCCCTTTTCCCCAAAAACACCCAAGATGAACTCCAAGGCAATCACCTTACATTTTAATAAGCATGGTGTCTTTGACATCAAGCCTTCAGGCAGGACTCTGGAAGCAAGGTTCTGACTTCTACCTCATGTTTCTTCTTCCCTAGTACCACTATTGCATGAATACCCCTTGATGCTTTGAGAGTTAAATCTCAGTGAAAAACAGAGCAATTTCAACGCAGTATCTTGCTGTCAGTTACTACCCATGTCAGCTCTGTCCCTGGTTTGCTGCACAGACCAGCCTAAAAAAACCCAACATAATCCAAACAGAGCAGTGCCACTCTCCACATCCCTTGTGCCTGCTCCTCCATTAAGGAAATTCAGCTACAAAATTAATCACTCCTTCCTTTCCCAACAGGTGAATTTTCTTATGCTTTGGCAAGACAGCTCCACAAAGCAGCCAAAGAACAGGCACAGGGAAAGCTGGGGAGCACTAAGGAGCTGTCTGCTTGGCTCAGCTGTTTCACAGAACCACACTTCACCTGAGCCAGCCAGGGCACACTCCAAATCTGAGATCTGCTGCCACCACAGCTACAGCCAATAGTTAAAAGGTTGTATTCAAGCAGCATCCATTTTCAGATTTGAGATTCCTAGAAGTAGTATTTGTGTTAGTACCTGGGGAGCAGAACAGAGTTACCCATGTACAAACAACATCCTGTATTTGCAAACTACTGGTCCGCTTCCTCCTCCGTTACTTGGGTAAGCGCAGGTTGCAACTCCAAGTGGGGTCATTACACAAAGATCTTAGAGCAAGTTACACTTGGTCTCGTGACCATCACTGATCTAAAACACTTATGAAATTATCATTATGTTGACAACATTCCTTTAAATAACATTCCTTCTTTCTTGGCTCCTTAAGGGCAGATGGCCAACTTGCCATGCACACAACAAGACCAAGTTCGTTAACTCTCCTTTCTGCTTACAAGTTTAACTTCCAAACAGACCAAGAGTGAATGCTTAGATCATGAGACCACATTCACTACAAGATAAAAACATTTAAAAACTGAACACTTACAAAGAATTAAGGGTCTAGATGCCAGCCTGATAAATCAGGAGGATCAGCTCTGAATCTCCCTCTTGTACAGGCTCCAAAGTGATCTCAGGCTTGCATAGGCCCCCGTAACACAGCCTCAAACTCCTTTTGCATTTGAGATTCCAGCACAATGAGTGTTTTTCTCCCCTCTCCCAAACACCTGTGTTAAGCCAGCACTTAGAACACCTCTCTAAATGATTCTCCTAAAGCCCTCTACCATCCTCACTGGAGCAATTCCTAAAAAGCTTATCTTAACATGTCACATACGCAAAAAGGGCGAAGAAAAGGTCACGAAAAGTTAACTAGAATCAAGATGAGAACACTTCATACAGAACCAGCAAGTGACCGACAGTCACTCCTTCCTCTCCTTTATTTGTTTGACCTTCACTGCCCATGTCACATCTAATTGAAGTTAAGCTCTTAGTGCAGGTGTTTTTACAACAGTCATTTCTATACATCAAAAAACCACGGCATTTTAAAATAGCAAGTTACAGCAAAGCACTCCTTAAGAGCAGACGCTCTCAAACGTACAGACAACCCAGAAAAATCTTCACTTTCTGGACAGGTCAGGACTGGGCAGCAGAAAACAGCAAGTTCTAGAACACAGACATTGACTAGAATAGTACTGTTTGTACAGATAGAATCTGTACTTTTAGATGAAAGTTTACTCTAAAAGCAAGAAAATCTGTTTCTTAAACCGCTCGCTGATGAATGTGTGCTCAGCCATGCAGTATTTACCAGAAACAGGAAAACACAACGCAGGCCAGCCATGGTTTTTAAAAGCATCCTTAGGGTACGTATATACTTACAGGAAATCCATCAGTAACTGCATGCTTCTATCATCTGTATCCCTTCATCCCAATTCCTTTTAAATCTTCTCCAGTTCCTTCATAGCTAGGGGTGAATATTGGATCAGCAACTAAAACACTGTCATCTTTGTCATCAAGAAGCTTGCACGGGAGTAAGTGCCAAAGCTCACTGCCAAAACCCAGCATTACAAAGCTGGGAGATAGGATAAAAGATTGCTGCTAAGCGTCAGGGGCAGAACTCACACAACTTGTGTTCACATGGTAATTCCAGCCTCTAAGAGCTGTCTCCTGTGGTTTCTTCTTCCAAATCCACATCCTCCCAGTTAGTTCAGCCATCTATAAAGAACTGTGAACTTGTACCTGGTGGTCCTGAGACACACAGCATCTTAAAAGAGTTCTTCTGTAGGATTTACCATTTGATGTCAGAAGTTTTTAACAGTAGTAATAAAGTCAAAAGCAGAGCCTAAATTACTATAAACGGAACTTAAACTGAACAACATGCCACTGGTCATCCCTTTCCCAGTAATTTCCCTATTTTCCTACTTTTTCCTTTCCCAACACACACCATACTGAATACATTCCTAGGCCTGACTACTTACATTAATACCACCAAATGCACTTAAAGTATTGGAATGCTTAAGAGAATTACAGTTTCAGTAGCCAAGTTATTAAAACGTTTAAGATTTATTAAGAATTCTTCTTATCAATGGATTTAAAAAGTTACTAAGTAATATTTGTTAAATGCTATTATATTAATACTTTCCACATTGTATTTGTTACAAGCTATTTTGCGTTAACAGGCGAAACCACAGGCCAGTAATCAATACCCATTTTCTCTGTTGCGTGATGAAATAAGCCTATTATTTGTTAAATACTTGTAGTCTGACAGCTCTAACACCCAGCCCCTCCTCTTTCCACATCTGATTCCAACCGCTTTTAAGAAATGTTCATATAAAGGAAAAACTTGAGAAGCAAGGCTCTAGTATTAGTTAATGAGCTAAAAGCTTATTTAAGCAAGCCTTGTTTTCCCCACACCCGCTGACAAGCAAAGGCAGCTGCTGCTTTCAGCATCCCTGTGCCCCTCAGTGATGCGGGGTGCCTGCCCCCCCTCCCCGGGCCTGGATTTTTCCCTT
>NW_010180429.1:0-14892 GCF_000695765.1 Mesitornis unicolor | reverse complement strand
AGGTCCCTTCCAACTCGTAATATTCTGTGATATTCTGTGATACTCTGTGACATCGTGAACTTCCATTCGACCTCAAAAATGAGGTGGAGGTGCACAGAAATTGCAAATCAGCTGATCTACTGAGCACAAGCACTAGAAGGACCAGGATGCACACTGAGCTATAACAAACTAGAAGTTGGCATGCAGCTATTGTGCATACACGATTAGTAAACGGGAGACACGAAGCAATTTGGTCTACTGTTCCACAGGAAGAAAGAATTATAATGTTGAGAAAGGTGATGTATTTGATGCTGGTTTTATTTGTCTTCCCCAAAAGGCTTAGCTGTTGGACACTAAATAGAGTTAGCACGGGTGTGCAGAGTTCAGAACCTGTCAGGGAAATAAAAGGTTAAGAGAATGCTCAGATAAATCAGATTACAAATAATTCATCTGGACTTGGTATAAGTAATGTTTAGGTACTTCAAGAGCTGGCTGAAACAGTTTGAATCAGTTGCTATTCTCTTTCTTCTCCTTTGTGGATAGCAATGCAGTTTATAAAACTGGAAAGTTTCAAGCATAATGACTCCCTTTTTAAATGGGAAAAGGAAGAACAGGGGAACTGTGGACCAGTTAGCCTAACTTCAACTTCAGGAAATTACTGAAACAAATAATGAAACAGTTAGAAATGCTAGATAATTTGTTGAGAGCCAACATGGATTTCTGAAGAACAAACAGCATTAAAGTTACCCATTTCCCTCTGTGGTAGCTGATGGCATGCCTTATAGATCGGGAAAAGGCATAGAGATAACTTGAGTTTGGGTAGAGAGGAGGTAGGGGCTTTGACATGTTATGACAGTACTGTAAGACACTATTAGGAATGCAGTTCGGAAAAAAGTAGATGAAGCAAGACTAAGATTTGTGGGTTTACTGCATTGTATTATTGCATTTTAATTAGTAAACAATAATTGGTTTTTTGTTAAATGGAAGAAAACTCCTGAGTGGGATTTTTCCATGGCCTGTGCTGGATATGGGACTAGTGCAATGTTTTCATAATGTGTTGGATGAGGAAATATGAGTATCCATGTTAAATTTGCAGATAAAACCATCTGACTGTAAGTGTATAGCTAGACAGGATTACGATTCAAATAATTTTG
Source organism: Mesitornis unicolor (assembly GCF_000695765.1). NCBI lineage: Eukaryota > Metazoa > Chordata > Aves > Mesitornithiformes > Mesitornithidae > Mesitornis > Mesitornis unicolor. The sequence continues at coordinate 13,759 of NW_010180429.1, read as the reverse complement.
GCAAATTAAAGAAATGGTCTGGAAAACATGGGGTAAGATTCAATACAGACACGCAGTTCTACAGTCAGGAATAATCAGATGCACAGAGAGAAGGAGGAATGCGTACTTCAACAGCAGGAAGGAGGTCTGGAGGCTAAGTTGAGTATTAGTCATCGGTGTCGTGCTGTGTGAGAGGAGAAAGCAAATGCTGCCTATAAACAAGATTGTTTCTGTAAGATGTGGGGCGATGCTTCTGTTCCACTTGGCACTGGTAAGGGTTCAGTTGAGGTACTCTGCCTAGCTTTGGCTAGTACGTTCCAGGAAGAGTGTGGATCAGTTGGAGATGGATGGGAAGCAGCAAGAAATATCAGAGGTCTAAAAAACGTGAGGAACAGTTGCAGGAATTAGTGTGTCGATTGTAGATGGTATTCCTGATTTGTTTTAAAATGGCTCTGCTTCTTGAACCCTCATCTCATTTAAGGCAGTTGTTTAACTCATGACTACTGTTAGAGATATTTCAGTAGAGTTGGAACCACCTGGATCTCACTTATGTCAGCTGTCATTTGTAAACATTTCCTGGATTTTTTTGAGAGAGAATGAGAGACAGAGACCGAGCTCAAGAGTGAGAGCTTTAAGGACTTTGTGACTTGCAGCTACAATTTAGAATTTGGCCAGGAAAAGCTGCAGGGCCTGGGAAATAAATATCATGGCTCTCCTGTCCTGCTTGAGGTTGAATTATAGATTTGAGTTACCACTGCCAGTCTGAATTTAGCTGCGCAGTGGTTGCTACAGGCAGACCCTTCCATCCAGCCACATCCTATCCCTGCTCTCTATGCCTCACCCTGGCATTTGTCCTCTAGTTCAGTTGCCTGTAGCATGCTCGCTATGGAGAAACTGGCCACAGTGACAGCGTTCCCTTGAGCGATCTTTTAGATCTGGGTGGAGATGCAGCACCATGGGATAGGTTTTTTTTTTTCCCTCTACTCATGTTTACTAACAAACTCTGACTTGCACAGCCTTTACTAGTAAACTAGGCTTTGCGTGCCCCTGAGAAGTTACACAAGCTGGAGTATGCAAGTCTTCAGAACGGGAAGTCCTCAGCTTAGTCATTTAACAAAGTACAAAAATTTGGTAAATTTTGAGGGGCTTTAATGCAGTAAAAGCAAAACAAAACACCAACTCAGTGCTGGTAGTGCAGTCATTCTGTTCTATTTTAAAAAAACACCAAACCCACACAGTTTCCTGATATGTCGGTTGTGCACGTAGAACCTCATTTAACATCCATGGGCATGAAGTACTTCAGAAGACTCTGTTTACACCTATCATGAGTCTTAACTGACCTGCCCTTCTGACACCGTTTTCAGTGTCCTTCCTAGTGTGTTCCGTCTAATCCAGTCTCCTGATTGATCTGAAAGTTAAGTGCATGGGGAAAATCTGTTGGATCCACAAAGGTCACGCCAACCACAGAGAATTGCATTTTAACTAAATTGCAAAAGCTTTTAAATCAGTATTACAGCAGGTACCTTATTTTAACCTTATCCATGGAGGATTGGTATGTCCATTTAATTCTAAAAGCCTCATGTAGCAGAACTGGGTCTGTCTCTGACCATCATGTCTTGTTTTTTACAGAGAAAAGGAGCAACTGAATGCGCTACTCCAGGTGGCTGAGGTGAGTTTAACAGTTATTCTTTTCCTATGTCTTCTCTTAAGTATCTGTGAAGGGTCCTTCATTGCCTCTGCTTTGCCTGGAGCCAATATTGTTATTGTGGCTACACTATTTAAAAAATTAATCTTTGTTCACTCAAAACTTGCAGGTGCTTGGCTTTGGCAGAGGTGCACAGAGTTAACAAAGGTTTTTTTTCCTCAAGTCTCATGTACCAACTTGCATAGTTTCTATTTGAAAATTCCTGTATTGAACATGCAACATCCTTTTTTATCTCTACTGCTAGAGCTTATTACATGACCTTGTGATGTGCTGTACTGTGACACTGTCTGTTTTGCTCGGTTGTTGCCTGTAACAGCGAAAAGAAGAGTGCAGATGGCTGCTACTATGGCTAAAATAAACCCTTTGTAACTGACCTAATTGTTTATTGGTACTTGGTATATCAAAGAGCGGACCACCTACCCCGAGGTGTGTGAAGACAGCTGTGAATCTTCTTATTTCTTTTCCCAAACCACTTGTTCCTCAGTTTCAGGCCATCTCTCTTGAGGAGAGATGACATATTAAAGTATAAAAATGCATTTGTCCACAAGAGTGAAGTAGAGAAGAGGCAACAGAGTAACTGTAAAGAAAACAAGGATTGGTGCTTTAATGGGTCAGTTCATTGGCTGCACTGTCATACTCCTGTCAGGAAGTATGTGAAATCCTTCTGGAATTTATTTTTTCTTTTTCTTGTGTGTGTATGTTTTCAGCATCCTCCATGGAAAGGAGGATGGCTTTATCTTCTAGCTAAATGTCAGTGAAAGTTATCAGTATCTTCTGTCTTCTAATTGTTGTGTGCTTGCTAGAATGTCCTATGATATCAGTGTGGAGAACAGAGGAAGACAGAGTCTTCAGCAGCCAGCCAGCCATCATCCATCCAGTGATGATGAAGGATGCCACAAAATTCCGGGTGGAGTTTTGGAGGGATGGGGTCCTGCTTCATTGCAAATATCCCTTCCAGACCTAGATTCTGATAGTCAGACCCCCGACTCAAAAAGCAATTAAATCTCCAAATGTTTTAATGAATTTCTGCAAAATCTTCAGCTGTTAAGCAGGCTATGCATATATGTATTTATATGTAGTTGCTTTCTCCTATATCCCTGCCAACCCAAACCATTCTATGATTCTATGTGTGGGAAAGTTCAAACAGAGAGGATGGACTTTCAGAATGCTTTTATCCAAATTGCAGTGTACAAAGGGCTGTAACACGAGCAGCAGACAGAGAAGCTCTCCTAAAAATTCACTGATCTCAGTGAGCTACTTTGTAGAGTTCAGAAAGGAGGTGGACTGCTGGAAAAAAGGAGGTACCTGAAGACCCAGTAGTTCTACCTTTAGCTTTTACACCATGGATGATTGCAGATGCTGTTCAGAAAAGGAGAGGATGCTTAGAGTCATCTTTTTGCAGATGGGAAGTACAAGGCAAGCACAGGAAGAATGAAAGGTCCAGGTAAGGAACATATCTATAGGTTGGAGAAACTGCTTTAACACTATAATAAATTCTTTAAGGTGGAAGAAGTAAAGACTGAGGAGGTAGATATTCCCCTGCAAGAAGAAGAGAGACGTCAGATGGAGGAGATCTTAAGACTGGAGAAGGAGATTGAGAAGTTGCAGCAACAGAAGGAGGATCACATGTCTATCATCTGTGAAAACACCAGGAATGAAATCAATCGGCAGCGAGAGGAAGAGATCCAGAGGCTGGAAAAGGAGGCATCTAGGGTTGCCCAGGAGTTCTTGGAGCTGCTGGATTTTGGCAATCTGGATGAAAGTGTGCAGAACTTAGAGCGTTCACTCTCTAGTGAGGGGACACTCAACATTGACTGCAGCCTGGTGGCACCACTGGCCGAAGAGGAAGTGGATGAGGGTTTTCATGCTGATGACGAAGGACGGCCAACTTCTAGCTTGGTAGTCTTGAAACAGCATGGCACAAGAAACAGTGATAACTACTCACAGGAACTAGTGGACACAAGACTTTCACTGCTCCAAAAGGAAGTGGGAGAGGTTGTCCCTGCTCCAGGGCAACCTGTGGGAAGAACCACTAGTCCCAAGGAGCAGAGAGCCCTCTCTGAGCCAGCTGAAAGCATTTACAGCACTGTCTCAGACACGCAGAGGAGTAACAGCGGAGAGGTGGGAGAGCCAGTTTACACTCCTCCACCAGATGTGGAGTCTGACTACGACCATGAAGAGTTTGATGGCTGTGGAGATGCAGGTAGTGCCTCAGCTGAGCCTCTGAACGGTGAGGAAGGTCTGAGACACTCCCATGGTACCAGCCTGGACTCCAACCGTGGCAGCCTGGACTCGGTAAGAATTCCTCCCTTCACCTCTCCAGATATTAGTGTGACTCTGTTGATACTTATAACATCCTTGCCTTCTTACTGTATGCCTGTTTGCTCTGGGTATTGTTACTAATATATAACTCTCTTACATCAGTAATCAGCTTGAAGAAAAGGAAAGAGTCATAGGCTGAAGGCCAGAGGGCTCGTGACTCTCCAGTTTACTGGTGCACAAGCTTGCACATGTGAACCTAGGCTATTTTAGATTGTTTCCATCACCATATGTTAATGTAACACCCTTTAGGAACACTGAAGGTAGGCGACTAGTGTCTTGTAGGTATGTGTTCTACCTTAGAGAGATTTCATAGAAGTAGCCTGAGCTTCCAGTGGATAATCACAAGAGGATATAGGAAAGGCTGGGGTTTGATTTGATTCCATCACTGAAACTTCTCTTGTTCTAGTCCTGTTACTGCTCAAAGTCAGGGGTTTATTTTCAGCTGCTGTGTACTACTTAAGCTATTGTAAGGCTAGGGGAAATTTCGGTGCTGATGCAGGGTGGGTCCTGGTGCACACAGCCAAGATCACTGAACCTTTTCACTCCTACAGCAGGGACGATGGTAGGGTGGTAAAGCTGGGCTATTAGCCTTGCACTTGAAACATCTCAGCTGAGATCCCACACAAGGCTCCGGACTTCCTGGGTGCCCTCAGGCTAGTTCCTTAATAATGCAATGATAAATCTCCTTACAGAACAGGATGTCAGATAAGCCCACATAAAATTGTGAGGAGTTCAGGTGTGAAGCCAATGACAGCCATAAAAATATTTCAGATAAATGATGTCCCTGAGAATAGAGACTTGACCAAAAAAATACCTTTTAGAAATGATTATTTTTTTTAAGGAATTCAGTTTACTTCCTTCGCTATCTTTTTTCCAATGACAGATTGTGACCCTTCTTAAAGACTTGCATGATTTTTCCTGTTTGCATTTCCCTAATGTCAGCTGCCGGTCATTGGAATTTTTTATTTTATTATCTGCTTAAGTAAAGGCACCTTATCTGTGGGGAGGTACTCACAGATCACTGTCAGGTAATCTTCAAGTTATGAATCATTCTGTCACAGCCTAGGCCAGTTTCTACCATTCTTCTTAAAATGTCAGTAGAAGTGGAGGATTTTACTGGGCTCCTCAGTGAGTAAGAGCCATGAAAAATCCGGTTGATACTATGTCATGGCATGAGCCTCAGGAGGAGATTACTGCAGCTGGGTCGAGATCCCATCAGTGGCTGCTGATCCAAGAGTACTTGCTTTTTGAAACTTCATGGCAAGAGAGGGAGAATGAATGAGTGGAATGAGACAGAGGGGTCACAGAGAGAGGACGGAAGGGAAAGATGAAAAGTAATATGCATCTAAGGAAGGAAAAGGTCTGAGGAGCTGCCTTCATCTGTGTTAAACTAATGAAGCCAATCAAAGGAAGCTGTATTTAAGGTAAAGGAAATGATGGGGTAATTTGTGATTTCATGTGTGAAGTACTTTATTATGGCTGAGGGCCATTACTAGTAGGAGAACAGAGATGGGTAAATACTGTACCATTATTTCAGTAGTTTAGATCTTTGGTTTTAGGGTTGAGTTATCCTGGAATGTGCTTTTTTTCCTCTGATCAATCCAAAGCAAGGCATTTCCTTGCTGGTGTTAGATTAGTGTTCCATCTTGTCCAGCATCTTGGCATGTCTGCCAAAAAAAATCAGAAAAATCCCCCAAAAGGAAAAATTCTCTCTTAACCCCATTCAATCAGATTTTGGACTGTGGGCTCTGCCTTGAAACAGGAAGGTTTGTTACCGCAGGTAACAGGAGTTTTCTAGCCATGTCCATTGCTGAATGTCATTCTCCTGTCTGATATGAGAATTCCGTGCCCTGGAGACTCTTGCTTTGGGCATTAATGGGCAAGCTGTCGAGCTGTATGGCTTTTTTGGCAAAGGGAATATGTATGGTTTTGCACCTTCTGATCATGAGCCTTGTTACTTGGCTCCAGGCCTCCTGCAACCAGAAGAACCCAAGCAGCCTGTGTTTCTTCTTTTCCTTTTAGTTTCTGGACAGTGAAGAAGAAGTGGATGTTTACATTGATACAGATGAAGAGTTTTGTAATGGACGGGTCACTATCTTCAACGGCTCAGGACCACCCTATTTTCACAGCTATCTCTACATGAAGGGTAAGTGGCTTGAGCCAAAACCGTGAAAGGAAGGAATCGAGGAATCCCACTTTCCTCTTCTGTGTCTCCAAAACCATCATCTTCATCTGCTCTTAGGTCTTGGATTATTATATTTTTAAAAACCTTTCTTTTCTTTAAAACAAGCAAATAAAACAAAGAGCTAGAAGGATGTCAGGGAATTAGACTGGATATCTTTGCCACCAAGTTTTTCTCTGTCCAAACTTAAGGATAACCTTGTTTCTGCCCCTCAGCTCCTTTGTTTCATATTAGGAACTGAAGTGGCAGCTGAGCGCCCAGGAAGCAGGATCAGAATGGAGATGTGGCCTTTGTTGCACATCTGATGAACTCTTGGTCCCTCGCTTTGCAGGAGGTCTCATGAACCCGTGGAGGCGGCGCTGGTGTGTTCTGAAGAACGAGGCCTTCATGTGGTTCCGCACCAAGCAAGAGGCCCTGAAGTCAGGCTGGCTCTATAAAAAAGGTGGAGGCATGTCAACGCTTTCGCGCCGCAACTGGAAACGCCGTTGGTTTGTGCTTCGAGAATCTAAGCTGATGTACTTTGAGAATGATAGTGAGGAAAAGCTGAAGGGGACGATTGATATCAGAAAGGCAAAGTGAGTGAAGAACAAAATCCTTTTGATCCCTGCCATTCACTCTCTAAATCAATGAAGTGTCCAGTGCTTCCAGTCCATCAGCCTATGGATCTCCCATAGGGCTATAGGAGAATCAGAAACACAAGGGAAGGAAAAGACAATTAGGGCTTTTAGTTTTACCGTGGAGGGAGTCTGGAATTACTTGATAGTTCTTTCTCCAGTCTTGTGTTTCTTAATCTGGCAGAAGCTCTTTCCAAGCCAGGGATGGAGCCAGACCAGGAGGGGCTGATTAAGTACATACCCCATGCATTCTCCCCTACCCTGACTCCATCTGTTTCCTGGCTTCTCCAGGCATTTCACAGAGGAGGTGATATGAAGCTCACAGCGGGATTTGAATTTGGCAGCATGCACTGTGCCTTTTCCTGAGCCCTGAATGCTCTTTTTGCTGCCATAGCCAATTCCTCAGCTCCTGCTGTAAGAAAGGAGAGGCTGGTCACCTATTAGCATTATGGTGGCCTGTAAAGTGCCCAAAAGAGTGGCACATCCCACTTTGTAAACAGCCCTCTACATCAGCTCCTTGTTATCTTTTCTTCCATCTAGTCTGCTGGTATCTCGAAGGAAATCCATCTAATGCCTTAAGCTTTGCATTTATAGTAGATTAACTGTATAGATCTGTTTAAGGGGACCCTAAAATTCTTACTGTGTATTAGAGAAATTTTGTATTTCTGTCGGAGTTGCAAGCCATCAGAACCAGTGACTTCCCTTCTGTGTGGTGAATTGTATGATGTGAAAAAAAAATTGCCAGGTGGAATTTATGCCAGTGAAAGGTTTTCAGTTTTGGCTCTTGTGATTTGCTGTGTTCCAGGGAAATTGTGGACATTCATGAAAAGGAGAATGCCTTGGACATTGTGACAGAAGACAGAGTTTACCACATTGTCGCAGAGTCACCAGAAGACGCCAGGTATAAGAGGGAGTTTTGTTAGGTTTATTTATTCAGTGCAGGTCTGACCCAACTACTCATGGGAGAACCTGGGACACATAATCACCTCCCTTTTGCTGGAGAGAAGAGGGGATTTGTTCCAGGGTGTCATTTTGTGCTTACTGGGGGGCACCACACCTACTCTGGGGACTCTGTTGCAGCTACTGAGGTGGTGGTTCAGCCTATTGGTCAGTCACAGGACTGCCATCTTCTTACGTGTCTGTGAGCATGCTGAATTCAAGGGTTACTTCAGGAGGCACACAAAACCTTAATATAAACTGCAACATCTAATGGCTGATTTATTTATTAAATGGAATCTTGAATCAAACAAAACGTCTATTCATGTTGTCTGTAAATGATTGCGAGAGCAGCTGGTTTTTATCCAGGAGACAGAGAAAAGGCTGCAGCTTATCAGAATCTGTAGTGTCATCTGATAAAATCTTCCCAGAGCAAAGCAAACAAATGACTCACGTCCTTCCTTCTTGGCGTCTTGGCCAAGCAGTGGGAATTGGTTGTTTAAGGGCAGGTTGGACACCTTGCTCTGGCTATGCAAAGCCAAGTTAGGAAGTTACTGTCCCTAGCTGCTTGGGTTTTCCCACTTTTTCCACCCTTACCAAGGCTTCTGCTCTCAGCCCAGCCAGTATAACTGTTTCTCTGATCCACTTCAATTTGATTCTGTCACTTTATTTAGGATCTGTTGTTATTTCATTTGAGAGTAGGAAGAGGAAGGGTGAAAGTGTTTGGACACAAATAATTTACAGAAATAGACTAAAGAACAGCCACATGAACAAGAAACAGGCAAATTCAAGGGGCAGTAGCTGGAGAAACAGTAACTTCTTAACCCAGAACTTCCACAGCTGGAATAGGCATGCCCTAAGATAACATTGCCCAATTGTGAGGGCAAGTGTAAACCAAATGTGGCCTCTGTCAATGCCTTATCAGTCCTGTTCTGAGGAAGAAGCAAGCACCAACACTTGCACTAGCAAAGGGCAGACTAGCAGATGTCGTGGAGGCTCCAATCTGAGGATCCTCCATGAAGTCTAGATGTTTGCTGATCTCACTGGAAGCTGCAGATAAAGATCTGCTTGTTCTGCAACAGAGATTAGCCTCCAGATACGTCTGTTAACGAGAAGCCCTTTCACAGACAAATAACTCCAAATTAACTTCTAAAAGAACAAGATTAATTGACAGCCACATGACTCTCAAGTTTATGAGCAGATCAGAGGGAAACTAGTTGAGAAGGCTTCCAGGCATCTTTAGGACTCTGGTCCACAAAGGTTCCCAGCTGACCCTGTCTTTGCAACTGCTGTAAGCTCTTCTCAGTCTGCTGACATGTGCTCCCTGGTAAGGCCACTGCCTGCTTGCGGTTCCTTGAATAGCAAGTAGAAAACTGGATTTTGCAGGAGCAGCTGTCAGCAGGTTGGAGAACGTACACAGAATTTTCATGGATAAATAAGGAGGAAGGAAAGCATTAGAATCTGGTATGATCAGCCCAAGAGATATTTTGTAGCATAGTCCTCAGGAAATTGTGAATGAAGACATTTTCCCACAGGCAGCTTTCCAGGTTCCTTGATCATACTGGAGACAGCTTCACTACCCAAATTGTAACCGAGTCTGTTTTGATTGCCAGCGGTTGGTTTAATGTCCTGAGCCGAGTCCACAGTGCTACAGCGCAGCAGCTGAGGGAAATGCAGGATGAACAGGCCAATCCAAAGAATGCTGTGGTGAGTTACTGTGCAACTAGCCTGCAGGCTTGCGTAGAGCCCTCTGTGTTTAACTGTTTTGTGCATGCTTTTCCGGCACTTGCAGTGCTGTGGTTCATGAGTGGTATAAGAAAGCTGGACAATTATTATAAAGAAACAGCAAAGCTGATAGAAAAAAGGGTAAGCAGTGGGGAACATAGTGGTTGTGGTGGGTGACTCATCTTGATCACCAGTGGCTTTCCTCTTTGGTTTGGAGGGAAGAAGGGGGCTGCTTCATGCAGTTAAACTGTCTTTGGATGGGACTATGGGACTAGTCTGGGTCACATTTACTCCAGACAGAAGACATGCAGTTGGGAAGAATAGGGTAGTTGTGTGTTTTACTAGTTCTGAGATGTGGAGGCAGAGGTTATTTTAGACCTTCATAATGATCTTTGGAAATCCGTACCTCTTTTTTCTGCGGTCCTGTGAAGCCCTTCCACATCTTCTCATGCTGTTTTGGGAGCAAAGATGACTCTCTCGTGCCTTTCTCATATGTTCATTTCTACTCAAGCTATCGGAATTCAGAAAAATGTTTCGGTTCCAATCCTATTAATGAAGGAGATTGTCTGTAATTTAAGTTACAAACAATTCCTGTTATCTGTGTCTTTCTCACTGTACAGGGAACCTTGGATGTTGGGCTTATTGACTCTGTCTGTGCCTCGGACAATCCTGACAGGTAGGTACCGCAATCTCATCGTCTCAGAGATCGGAAATTCTGTAACGTATTTTTGTGGGTAGGCCCAGGTTTTGTTTGGGGCTTTCATCTGTTTAAACTCATGAGAATTTATCTCCAGACAAACTCAACTGAAGTATTCAGGTTCTTTCAAGCTATGTCACTTCACAGGCATGGAGTTCACAAGTGTATTTTCTTTGATTGAAAGTTCTGATACTCCCTTCCATCTTAAAAGTGGGAACACCATAATCTCAGTGTCAAGAAGTGACACTCTTACATAGTATTAACACTGAACAAAAATGTCCAGCAAAAGCAGCACTTTCAATTTTTCAATAGTGTAATTTAAAATTATCTTGTAAGTTTTGGGGAAAAAAAACATTGTGAAAGGATAATGGGTGAATGTAAAAATTCTGTACTCCTCTTGAAATCTCTGCAGTGCAGCAGAGGGCAGAGCTTTAGTTCACAGGTTGGCTGGTTTCCGAGAGGAGATTATGGAACATTTCATGTCACTTGACATTGACATGTCATTATTTCCTACAGTGTTAACAGGTCCAGCAAGGGCAAACTGCTCACTACAGTGCTGAAGAAAAATGTTGGCTATTAATTTATTTACCTCTGTGGTCTGTTGTCTTTGGGTTTTTTTCTCACACAGCTTGCAGGGACTTTGGGGTTACTCGTTTAGAAAATGCATATCTTGGTAGTGAACTGAGATTTTGTTGATGAAAATATTTTAGCCAGTTCTCAGCCTGCACTCCTCATAGTTAATCTGTCCTAGTAACAGATGAGGCACAGATAGTAAGCTGAAGAGTCAAATTGTTTTCACAGAACTGCTGAGACACACTGTTCTAGAGTATCAGTGTTTGAATCAACATTAAACAAATTCTGAGGGTGAATTTGTAAGCATTTTCCTCAGAATGCTAACTTTTCACCCAAGGCTGTATGCAGTTTATTTCTGTATTCCATAGGTGTATGTGATGGCTTGACTTGCACCTTTTACCTTCTGCTTCATACTTGCATTCTACTTTTCAATTTCTGTTTTCTCATAGAAATCCAAGTTTACTTTCAAAGGTTTCTGAGTCTGTCCTCTTGGGACTGGTTCATATTTTTACTTTTCCATTTTCCCGTAAAGCACCAGTTCTGTGCAGAACTGTGAATATTTTGGTAGGACACATTTGTCTGTTGCAAGATAAGAGCAAATTCATCTAGGGGCAATATCACAGCTTTTCCTCTGTTTTGTCAGGTTCAACTCATTCTTTTTAAAACCAGTCTCAAACCCATTTTAGCTGACCGTGCTGGGACCTACGTTTGCTACTGCATCACTGGTTTTAATAAGTATGGGGAGAACGGCTGCACTGGCTCAGCCCAGTGGTACTAGTGCTAGTTCAGTCCAGTCAGAGGGCAGAACAAAATCTCTTGCTTATAAACCCAGCACATTTGACAGCTGGTCATTAGCCAATTAATGTTTTCTAGTTTTTGGAAATAGCTTTTGAAAGATGTTTAATTCCATTTATCTGGTCTCTGCATTCATCAGTTTGCAGACCAGTTGCACAGGAGGTGCTCCTAAATGTTTATGCACTTCTCTATAGTTTGTATTCAGAGAATCTTCTCTGTGTTTTTTATGGGAAGGTAAAGGATGTGGATTTGGGTGTGCTGTGAGTTGAGATATTTGTATGGTTACCACCAATTTTCACGCTTTTATTTTCTGGCAGACCAAATTCTTTTGTGATCATCACAGCAAACCGAGTGATTCACTGCAACAGCGACACCCCTGAGGAGATGCATCACTGGATCTCCCTGCTGCAGAAACCAAAGGGCGAGTCTAAGGTTGATGGCCAGGAGTTCCTTGTGAGAGGTAAAAGAAAATACATGCAGTTGCAACATGTGAAACTTACCTTCCATTTATAATCTGAAGGGGAGATTTAATTGTAAAGTTTAGCTGCTCCCCAAAAATAATCATTCTCCGTCCTTCTCCACCTCTCTGCCCACTGCTTGCCACATCCAGTGTTGTGCTGGCACCGACTCTTATAAGTACTTTATATGTTTGGTTTTCTGATGTTAGTTCCATAGCCTATTTCAACATGTCCAGCAAATGCCATCAGGGAATAGGAGGGAGCATGGCTGCTGTTTAGAGCAGCTGGCTAAGACTGACTATAACGTGACACTGCAGCTTTTGTTTTCAGAAGACTCTGCTCTTTCTGACACCTGTCATGTGGACAGGGAGGGAGAGAGATCTTTGGGGGGTTGCTGCCGTCCTCAGCTCAACAAACCAACCTGATTGTGGTAGGCATAGTGAGGTGAGGATAATTCTCTGAGGATGAGCAAAAGCTTTAAGTTAAGTCTCTAGTTAGAGCTTAGTTCAAGGTGGAGGAGTTGATGCATGAGTTATCATACATACTACAAAATATTCTTGCATTTGTCTCAAATATTTTTAAATTCCTTTAGTACTTTCAGCTCATCACATGGTCCTAAATGATCCAATCTGTGGAAAGCAAGTGCATGAGCAAAAAAAAAAGTAGCATAAGCCTTCCATCCTAGTCTTAAACATTTCAGGTAGACTGAATTATATAAAGCAGATTATCAGACAATCGTTTGAGTATCTTAAATTTATAATACTTAATTGCAAGGCAGTACTTCCTTTTATCTTGTATTGTTCATTAAAGAAAAAAATTCTCCTTTGCAAAGTAAACGTATGCTCTGCACTTCACAGCAAGAGATCTGTGTGACAGTGCTGTAGCCACAAAGGCACATATTCAGGAATGTCTGTCTCTTTATCTTTTCTTTATATGGAACCTCTGGCCTCAGTCCCGCATTCTTTGAACTTTTTACCTTGTGGGTGGACACTGCTTTTTACACCTCTGAATAGAAAGTTGTCTTTTTGACAGCTTTAGCAATGCAGACTGTCATTTTTTTCTTTTATAGTATTGAATTTTCTTTTCTTTTTTTTTTTTTCTTTTGTGAGGAATCTAAAATGAGAGAGAAATTATTTTTCCTGATCATAGGAGAAAGAGATGCATGCAATGCTTACAGATCTTTCTAGCAGAAGACATGCATAGCCAGAAAAGCAGAGCTGGTAGGTCCCAGCGTGAGGCTTTTTCAGAGAGATGGAGTTCTGGTCCCAGAGTTAGAGAGGCAGCAGGCAAGAGACAGGATTGCTGGTGGTGGTGAAACCACTGACATGTTGGTGTTCCTGTGCTAGGCTGGCTTCATAAGGAGGTTCAGAGCAACAACAAGATGTCCTCTCTAAAGATGAAGAAACGCTGGTTTGTCCTGACAAACACTGCCCTCGATTACTACAAGTCATCCGAGCGCACAGCTGCCAAGCTTGGCACACTTGTGCTCAATAGCCTCTGCTCTGTGGTACAGCCTGATGAGAGGGTCTTCAAAGACACAGGTAAGAGGAGGGAAGTGGTAATGAGCAGACTTTCCATGTGTGGAGCTGCCTGAAGAGGGGACAGTGCAGGAGGGGGCATGGTGTGTCATGCTGAGAAGGTGGCCTTGATGTTATCTGAGGCTCTGTGTCTGGCTGCAGACATCTTTCTCCACAGAAACTGTAAGACATTTGCTAAGGGCCAGAGAGCAGTGTGTAAGTGACGATCACAGAATCACAGAATCACTCGGTTGGA
>NW_010180428.1:32348-35604 GCF_000695765.1 Mesitornis unicolor | reverse complement strand
TCTGTGATTCTGTGTGATTCTGTGATCTCATTTCTGAATTTGTACAACCCAGATATTCAGTTTCTTATACTGCAGCCATATATCTTGTATCAGCAAGTCTTCAGTCTTACCTTGTACACTTGTTCGTTCAGAAAGTGCAATGAGATTCATCCAAATGAAAGATCCCATTCACACACAATCTTTTTTTTAAGACATAGTACATAACTGTATCTGAAGATGTGTAACTGGTCTGCTAGCAGAGATTAAATATTAAGAATGCTGAAAATAATAATAATAATAGGCAGAGTATTTTAAGGCTTGTAGCTGAATTATCCCAGGAGGAAAAAACAAAACATGACAAGCCACCAACGTGTGCTGGCTTATCTGTCAGTTCATCCAGATGATAAGACTACACAATCTTTGCTGCTTGCTTTCATTTGTGCTTGTATGTCATGGTTTTAGCATTCGCAAGATCATTCAGGCTTACAGAAGCCTCATGCAATATTAAAATGTTTATGCAAGCCCTTTCTGTGCTTTAAGCAGCAACAACAAGTTCTGAGTGTACAGAGAACAAGAAAAAAAAGGTTCCACATCTCAGGAGAAAACCCTACTCCAGTCAGATGATGGTCTCTGAGCCATCTTATGATAAATCAGAGCAGTAATTTTTGCATCAATTAGTGCTATTTGCATTCTAGCACTCTTCCTCTCTTGGTATGTGTTTAGAAGTTGCTTCAGGGCTCAGATGCATCAATAAGCTAAAGAATCACAGAATCACAGAACGTTAGGGATTGGAAGGGACCTCAAAAGATCATCTAGTCCAATCCCCCTGCCGGAGCAGGAACACCTAGATGAGGTTGCACAGGAAGGCGTCCAGGCGGGTTTTGAATGTCTCCAGAGAAGGAGACTCCACAACCTCTCTGGGCAGCCTGGTCCAGTGCTCTGTCACCCTCACTGAGAAGAAGTTTCTTCTCAAATTTAAGTGGAACCTCCTGTGTTCCAGCTTGTGCCCATTACCCCTTGTCCTATCATTGTTTGTCACCGAGAAGAACATACTTTTATTTCAAGAAATTGTCTCTTCAAAATAATTTTGTCCTTACCAGTAAAACATCCAAGCTGTATATCATGAGACAAAGATTAAGATACCTAAAAAAGCATGCCACTTTGATCTAAGTAGAGTTTAAGTGCTATAAGCAGCAAATTTCAGAGAAGGATCTGGAGAAGAACTCCACTTCATTGGACCTTGCCTTAGCAGCATGAATTGCTTCATGGCAAACTATCATGAACAGAGTAAAATGGAAAAGAAAAATAAAAAGAAAAAAAGGCAGAAAAGGGTCTTGTTTAGTGTGAAGGGACTCTGATGTTAAGAGAGGACCTGAGGACCAGCTTGCTCAGATACACAGCTGGAACGGGACTGTTTCAGAGGCACAGAGGGCCGAAACAAGAGAAAATGGGATAAAGAGAGCTCCACATTAAAGTGGTATGCTTGTACCCTCCGGAGGTTTCATGCCAATATCTGTACTCCTCACATATCCACTTGAAGTCTTGGACCACAACGGAGATGGAAAGAGCAGACCTTCATCCCATGCAGTTTTCATCGCATATTACTTTTCTGGTCCTCTCTACTATGGGAATGGTCTATTTACACTGCGCGCAAAGCTCAAACCTCAGTTCTGAACTTCCAGTTAGCCACAGTTTTGCCAGAGTAAAGAAGTCAAACGTAGTCATAGGTTGAGGTTACGCACATGAGGGGCTGCCTGACCTCATCTTCTCACCATTGCATACCACTTAACAGCATACTTTACCTACTCAGTGAAGCTAGATCCTAATACCAGTCTGGATGATAACTAAGTAATTCTTTACCTTCATTTCCATCAGCTCTTTTTTATGATATTTCCTCATTAACTGCTAAGTTAAACATCTTACTATGCATTGTCCATTAAAGATTCAGAACTCAGGTAAAGCCAAGCTGAAATATTCATGCTCTGCACTTGGTTTGACCATCCCTCACACAGCTGCTGATATGCTTGACTGGGGGCCCTCTGAGGAGCACGATACCCTGTAGGCATCCCTGGGCTGAGCAGCAATGCTCAAAATGGCACTTTGACAAGGCCCCAGAAGTCTGGTTAATCCCACACTGCAGCCTGATCAGGAAGCAGCTTCAGTTTTTTAATTTTTCTTTTAAATGACCTTAAAAAGGTTTTATTCTTTAGAAAGGCAGGGTTTGCAACTTCAGTAACAGTTTGGAAAGCACGGGTTTGTAAATCTAACAATGTGGTGCTCGTTACAAATAGATATTAAAACACAGCCTCCGAATCCCATCCGATAGCACATCTGCAGCCACATAGCCAGCACGGTGCTGCCTGCTCTGAGCAAGGCCATCATGTCAAGAATAGTCTGAGGTTTTCCCACTTCACAGCTAAATATGGTCTCTAGTTGCCCATTTTAACCCAGCCGGACACTTCCCAGCAACCCACAGTCCAACACTTCTTAGCACTGGTTGATTGATCCGGTGATGAACTCCATGCATCAACCAGCCACAATTATTGATTTTTTAAAACTTGTTTACTTTCAGATATTCTGAAAAGTGATTCTTTTCTGAGAGAATTTGAAGGCACTAGGCTTCACAAAAGGGGAGAAAGAATGAAAGGCTTGACAAGACTTTATGCAGCATTCACTCAATCTAACAAAAGAGCTATAGAAAATCAACACCTATAAATATCCAGCAGTGTTTTCCCCCTTGTTTATAGGCATAGTATTGCCTCATTTAATATCACAGGCAGCTAAAAATCAGTCTAAATACACTTGTTCTATTATCACCTCAGATGTTTGCTCTTAAAAAACCCACCACCAAACCAAACCAAAAACCCACAACACAACACCCCTGCCAAACTGCTCCTCCCAGAAAGATGCGCTACCTTCTCATTCTTCTCTCTGCTTCTCCATGTCCTAACTTGCTCATGTCTTCTCCATTCAGATTAATGTTATGTGAGTAATTGAATTCTCAGTTCTGCTACAGAACTGGGAGAACATGTGTGTGGCAGGGAAGGGAAGTCACTGCGAGAAAGAGGGTGCAATCTTTTTGCAACCAATATCTCTTGCACATAGCCAGGTCTAAAGTTAAACCAAGACCTGCTTCCCAGCAAAGTGCCCTACAATCAGTAATTTATAAGGCCTTGCAAGGTGGGTGGCCTTTAGTTCCTCCTGCTGGAGTTGCCCTTTTTTGCAAAAAATCCTTAAATATTCATGGTCAGTTCAATGGAGAGAAGGTGATGCAGTG
>NW_010180428.1:6550-32317 GCF_000695765.1 Mesitornis unicolor | reverse complement strand
CTGAAATGAATATTCAAGAGCTCTGCACAAAGTGGAGCAGCACCTGATAGGGCTTCAATGAGTTCTGCCACCCCCACTGAATGCAGCATTGCTCGATGGCTTAGTTGCTCTTCTGTGATGTGAGAGCTGCGAGTCCAAGCTCCTTCAGGCAAAGGAGAAAATTAAACCTGGGGTTTCAGCATCCTGGATGACCGCTCTAACCAGTTGGCTAACTATGCAGAAGAAAATGATTGGCCATCTTTATAAATCTAACTCCTGATACCTTTTGCAGCTGCAACCATTAGGTTAATACATCCAGAGTTTATAAATAATTCCAAGAAATAATAGATTTCTTTCTTCATTGAAGAAATTATTCTGGAGAGGCGCAGCCAAAGAACAGCAGTGAGCTAGAATTTAGACTGTGACTTATCCATGGCAAGGATGAATGCTGAACCCAATGGAGCCCATCTTTACCCAATGCTGAACACCAGCGCAGTCACGATCTTCTATCATCCTCAGGCAACACCCTCAAGGAAAGAAGCAACAGTATCTATTTTATCAGTTTACACTCAGACAATTAGAGTGTTACCAGATAAAACTCCTAATCAATGAAAAAGGCATTAGGAAGTCTTGTTAACATGGACGGGTACTCTAGACACCCTCAGCTCCTCACAGCTCCCATAAAGTGCTGTGACCACAGCTCACATGTGTGCAAACCTCTACAGCTGGGACCTCTGCAAGCACCTCTCCTGCTCTGTACCCACTTGGGCTGAACGACCTCGCTTGGGGCTGCTTCATACGAGATGATGTGGCATGGTGCCTCAATGTGCCAGAGAGCAGTTTTGGGTTTCTCAGTCTTCGAGCAAATTACCTCAGTGAGATTCATGTGGAATGTAGGTGCCCAGGAACCTTTGCGGATCTGCTTCCAGAAAATTTTAAAATGTATTAATACAAATTAATAATAATATATATGAAAGTTAACATTTCTAGAGTGGAAGATAATTGTCCATTTAGCTCCTTTCTTCCTTCCTGTCTCATTAGAACTGCCCAAAGGATACCCAAGTTGCAGCATTTCAATGAAGGTGTTCAAAACACAGCCTTGTAATTTCAAACTCATCTTGAAAACCAGAGAGAAAGAAAAAAGCCCACAAGAAGAGTTTTCCAAATAAAATACAGCCAATTCAGCTCTAGAACATATATTAGCATTTTTAAGTTTCAAACAAAATACATCAGAATGGTAAATAACTAGTCTGCTTTTAAAGAGCTAGAAAATCAAGAATAGTCCGCTGGTGAATTTGTCATATTTTATCTGAAAAGCACCAATTTTCCTCTTCTGTGTTTCATTTCTAAATGAACATATACAAGGTAAATGAATTTATGTAATATATAGAGCCTCCTTTCAAAGAGGGCCATTTGTCAATGGTACATTAGCTAAGCTCTAAACTGCTAGCACAACTGACACAAAAATAGAACAACTGCAATATAAAACTATACGCAGCTCATTGCAGATGCTGAAACCTGTTAATGACATTAGCAAGTTGCAGAGGATATACTGCAAGATTTTCAGGCAGCATGCGACCAGTGTATACACTTGAGTACACAGGAGTGCAGCATCTTCTTCAAAATGGTATTTACTTCCCCAAATGCTCAAGAAGATTTTCCAGGTAGTGGCCAACTCCTCCCCCTGTTCCTTCCTTGCCCTTTGACAGGAGCTGGCTGAAAAATGTAGGAATAGCGAAGATACAGGAAAGTTTTTCTACTCCTTTACATAAAAATAGAAATGAAAATTCTTTTTAAAAGGATTTGGCTAAACCAGGTACAATTCCAAATTGGCAGGGTTGCTACAGCAGCTCCCGGGTGCTGCAGCTGAAGCGAGTCAAGCTGCCACTCATTGCTGCAGTCCAGCCCCTGCAGCGCACTAAAACCTCCTGGCCCAGGCAAACTCAGGCGTCGTTGATGTCTCTGGCTGAGATGCACCACGGAGGGCATAGCTGAGCCGATGCCAACCCCACAGGGGAGCTCGCTTCTCCAAACACACACACGCAAACATTCAAGTCCATATATTTTTGAAAGCTCATTATTTTAAACCCAAATAATGGAGGCTAGTTGTGTTCTGCTTTACTTTTCCACACTTTTGCCACATGAAGAGACTGACTTTTCACAAAAACTTAACAGTTCTGACAGTTCCAAGGGTGGAGGGTTGGTTTGTTGTTTGTTTGCTTGTTTGTTTTTAAGAAAAGATACCAAAAATTCAAAAGCTTGCAATAAAATTACAGGAGTTGGCAAAAGTGCAGGTGTAATTATGAAGAGCTATTATTCTCTGAGCAGTTGCAGAGTATTTCTATATGGGTGACATCTACCAGCTAGAAGCCAACAGACCAGATGCCCCAGCACCCAGACACCGCCGGAGCGGGGCCAGGCAGCACAGACGGCACACCAGCAGCATAGGTGCCTGCCACCAAGGCACCTTCTACAGCAATCCCGAGGCGTCGGGATCACTTTGCTCATGATTGCTCATGCTGCAACAGCCCAGAATACAACAATTATTTACCTCTATGGATTACAAGAGTGGAAAAGAAGATTCTAGTCTTCACAAAAATGGTATTTGTGATTTAACACTGTAAGACTCTTAGGATTTTTTTTTTATTTTTCTTTTGCATGCAATCTATCCAAATTTTCATGAGTGCAATGTTTTCTCATGAAATAAAGGCAGTAATACTATGATTAAGCTGTTTCTCTATATGATAAAAGTGACACAGCTATGGTTCAAAGTTGAGATCAGTTTTAGCCAGTATTAACTTTTAAGAGGATGTACCATGTCTTAGCCATGTATTTAGACATGTAGTTGGTTGACACCTGGAGTTTTAGGGCTTAGTTACAGAGAACTTTCTGTAAAGATTCTCTTTAAGCACACAAGAAAAGCGGGTATGAGAGCACATTCAGATTTCTAGAAAGTAAAATCTCAATCACAAATAGATGAATCTATCTGATCAAGAGCATATCTTAACAGCCTAATTATACAATCTTGGCAGCTGGATGAAATATGAGATACTGAGAACCACTGACCAAGCAATTTTAAAGGTTGGTCTAACATTTTTCGCATTCCTCAAGGAGGAAGAGAACAAATACTTTACGTTTCTGAGGAACAATGAAGTAGGGATGAAAATAGTGATCGTGACTGACTAATCCCTCATTGCCAAGCACATCTGTGTAGTTGTCTGATACCTGTATAAACAAATGACTACTCCACTTCTATAAGGCCTTTCCATACACTGGGCAGTTCCTATAATTGGGACTTAATGCCAGGTAAACTCCATTTACCTTTGGATTAGAAATACCATTTCTAATACCACAAATGGATCTGCAACCTGATCTTGGTTTTGATTCCTGGGGAAAATCTGTCATGTTAATATAGCAACCTCTGCTATGTGTTCTGAAACATTACCTGCTGGGGATTTCTGGTCAAGAGAAAGTGGGATTGGTTTAGTGATGGCTGTCCTCTGGGCTGAACTTCTTCTTAAAGATAATATTAGATGTCCCTCTTACTAATTTTTTTTAATTTAACTAATTTACATAGTAGTGAGTATAGCTGAGAAAAGTCCATTAATAATCTGCACCTAGACAAATAGATACATAAATAAAAAAGCATCCCCTGAGCCAGTTTCCAATCACTCAGACCTCAGTAGCTGACTGAGCAGTTAAACTGTGGAGCAAAAGATCAGGCGAATGAGGAGACAGTGCTGAAGCCTGTTGAAGGTGAGCGGGCAGCTCATGAGAAGGAAGAGGGGATAATTTGTCCCCTCACTCCCCTTCTGTGCTCCTTTGCAAATTTCTACCCATGTACTTCCAATGTGAAAAACAAAATTAGAGAAAGGAAAAAACAAACAAACAAACAAACAAACAAAAAACTTTAAAAAAGAGCGCTAGACTACTAGGAATATCTATTCTTCAGAGAAGGAAGCAATAAATAGTACCTTAAAATAATTGGTTTTTTATTAGAAAGCTATTGGGACTGAGGGCACAGGAGATTCAGCTAAGGTATGATTTAAACTCAGCACCTAAAATAATGGAGGGGAAAGATAGAGAGGCTAAAAATAAATAAAGGTCTAACGTCCAAACTGTCTCATGTATGTGGGTCCAGGCCTAGATCTGTCAGAGGACTAAATGTTCTTTGTTGTGTGAGCTCCTGGAGGACATGTGAAGGGCCTAATTTTTCACAACCCCACACTCTCCCTGTTCTTGGAGCATGTCCCTCACTTGGTGTCTGCCCTGCTCTTAGTGACCCCCATGTAGAGACCTACCACAGTACTCAGAATACGGGTCTGGGGTCTAATTTAAGACATCTGAGGTATTATCTGTAATAAAGAGATTTTCATTCACTAAAGGAGCAACACTCCTTCCCTGTGCTGGCCATTTTGCTGGCATGAACACACTCCTGTAAAGGTGGTTACTCCAGTTCAGGAAAGAGAGCAAGCTCCACATCACATACTGGATATCTGCCACTTGTGTAACACCATCAGCTCCAGTGTTGGGATTGCCATAACCATGTGCCAGAGCAGCAACGTCCAGTCACCCCCAGTAATCTCCAGTGATTTTGGCATCTTGCTGCCATACTGTTTCACTGTGTGAACACTCACACAAAGCAGTACAATATCTAGGTTTGGGCCATGTGGCAGAGCTCTGATTTACACTGATAAGCAATTGTGTACACAGTTGTACTAGACTTCGTCTATTCGATCACTGACAGAGACCCATTTTAATGTGCTAACAGTCTCATTACCCACCCATTTCAACCATGAACATTATACACTTAGAGTATTTGAGGCTCTGGATTTCAGAAGAAAACCTTGATTAAGAGCCAACTCATAACCTCTAATTAATTAGCAGACACCCAAGCACAAAATCCTTGAACTTTCAGGAGAATTAGTGTAAGAGATCCGAGCAATTAGTTAGTGCATCTCAGAATCACATAAGACACAAGTGCATGAAAGGAGAAAAAAACAGTTTTCTGAAAAGATAGCAAGGCATAATACCTGTTCCAGAAAAAAGAAATCAGATGTAAATGTACGGATTCTAATTTCATCAATATTTTCTTCTGAACATCCAAGATATTCTGTGCATTTTGAATTTTTGCTACAGAATCAAAATACTAGTGTTGTCTGCACTGCAGTCAGCTTGGCCAGCTCCCAGAGACTCTCATGCAGATTTCCCCATAGTCATCTCTCAGCAGAAGGTACAGTAGGACCCAGTGGGTCAATTTCCTCCCCCTCTCCTAATTCTGGCAGAACCAGAGATCCCCTGAGATCAGCTGACAGCATGGTTATGCAATATAGAGTACCAACAAAGTCTGCTTTACAAAGCCACACTCAGTAATCCTAGGTAAGTCACTTAGCCTTAGTCTACACATTTATATAATCTACCTACCTAATGGAACTGTAATGAGGATTCATTAATTTTTCAAGTGTTTTGAGATCCTCAAATGAAAGCAGGAACTTTTCCTCACAGTACTTTAACCCTGCTAATTCCAGACCGGCTCAAAAATGAGGAAACATAGGAGACAAAAACTACAACCCTAATGAGCATTCAAATCTCAGAAGGAGATTGCATCAATTTAACCTGGGGGAAGACCTGGCTTTCAGCCACATTTTATACCACCTGAAATGAGAGACGACAATGACATTTTCCATTCCCATTCTAGGCCACTTCTAGTGAAATTTCATAACATCTGTTGATGTTAAATACTTCAGACTAGAAGAATCCATTTTAAACCATTTTTGCAAGACCATAGTATTCTCAAGGGTTGCCACTTGGATACATTTAAGGAAACCAGCCCTCAGAAGGTTATTTCATGCTCAGAATGGGAAGGAGGATGAAGACCAAGATCTCACTGCTTACTTGAAATGTAAAATGTCACTGGGCTAGCAGATTCTGACATGTTCAAATCCCATTTGTTACCCATGGTTTGACATTAGTTCAACAGATAACAGTGAGCCTGCTTGAATGAAAAAATGATTGAAGGCAACTTCCACACAGTTTACTACCCAGCATATTTTTTGTGGAACAGACCTGGCTGTTAATTCTTTCCCTTCGTGGTTTCTGGGAGCCCTAATGATTTGCTTTTAACAAAATCTTTGTCACTCTGTGCTCGGAAAATGACCTCCTAATATTTGTACCTTCAGTCCCATCTTAGTCAAATCCCAGATTTTATTTATTGCTTTTCAGAAGTAGCTTTTATGTGAAACTGTAAAAGCATTTAAGCAAATTATGTGTTCAACTCCCACTATGTATCTAACAGAACTTCAGTACATCCCTTTTTCTAGTAAGCTCCTAATCTAAATTTTGAGTCATATGCAAATAGTGAAAATCAAAAGAAACTTAGCTGTTCAGAAAAAGCCTAAGTTCCTCACATGACAGTTAAGCTTCCTAAAACAGGAGACTGGAAGGAAATAATGGATTCTGAGTAGTCTGCAAAAAGCAAAATCTGAAATGCTCACACAAGAGTATACATTCAAGCACCTGCATATGTTGCTTGTCTTTGCATGCACAGGTAGCCTGGACTGCACTTACATCTTTTGTTGTTCATTTGTCATTTGTCTACTAAATGCATACAGAATCGAGTTCTCATGCCTTCTTAATCCCAGGTTAGACTGGGACCACAGTCTAGATGTAGAAGGGGGGAGACATTGCCATTTTTCCACTTTCACAGAAATGCGGTTGTGGCATTTCATATACTATGCAGGAGGATACACGGTCTGTAGAGGAGAGTGGGAGGAGCCAGTTTTGAGTCCAACTGCTTAGGAGTTCTGCTTTTTACTCAGGTTGAAATGTTACATAGAATATCTCTGTGGACTTTTCCCTCATCTGGGAGACCTTTTCCAACCATCTTCAGGCTAGCCATGCATAATTCTCAATACCTTTGCCTGTCCTGAATAGAGTCAAATTTTTCAGTAATTCTGTTTAACTTGACAAAAATCTCACAACACTTAAAAAAACCCCAAAAACCCTACAATGTTATAGCCACCAGGGACAACGGGACAGAAGGGTCTTTTGATGGCTTGAGTATGCCACAGGGCAGCTGCAGATTCAGAGGACTCTCCATAAGACAGAAACACAAGACTTTTTTTTGTTAGCTGGACCTTCAAAAATGATCACCAAGCTGCCACAAGCTCAGTAAGACCTCAGAACATAACTCAAGAATGCAACTACCCACCAGCAGGATTAGGTCTCTTTCATATGCAGAATGAAGGGCTTCTGCAGAAGCTGTTTAAGTAATAAAGGTGGTGGTCTACATGTCCAAGGGGCTGCACTTGTGCGTCTTTTTCCTTGGGTAAAGGTGGTATTTGGGAGAGGCAATTTCACCAGAGAAGGAAAAAAAGAAAGAGAGATGATACAGAATGGTCTGTCTTCATATACAAGGTCACAGAACTTTCAGGATGACCAAATGAGGAAGATGTATCCCTTGCTCATGAACAAAGACTATTTCAGAGTTTAGAAAAAAATCAAAACATGGCCTTAGTTATGCAAGCCAGAATAAATAAAGAAAATAAAGAAAACAAGGACAGCCTAAAGGAAGCGTCTCCTACTGGGAGACAGATTTGGCCTTAACTTCAAGAAGTTCTCTAAAAGTTTCTCTTATACAGCTGATTATCCCAATCTTCAGAGACTTCAGTCTATTTTCGGCCACATATATGTGGTTCAGTGTGGTGGGGGGGAGGAGAACAAAAAGAGGGCAGCAGAGAGCAGAGGCAAGTGTTCGGTTACATTCTGTGCAGTATTTGTATCAAACAAGTCACAATAGGATATTAGGATGATAATTTTATACATTATAATGCCTATATGCATATAAACACATGTCCCTTAAGACCTTCTTTACTTCTGTTGACACTTTAGAAATTATTCATCTGATTAATGAATTATACACTAAATTTATACATTAATGCCTAATACTTAAGCCCAAATAATTCCTGGACTAATATATTATTTAAAAGCATGTAGGAAGATTAGAAACTGGGTTAATTTACTAGTATCTAGCTTAGGGCTCCAATTTTCTTAAAGACAAATTCAGTACACGAACAGGACATGTGAAGACAAACTTTCAGATCTTTCATTTATTAGAGCTGTTTAAATAGATTAACCATATAAAAACGGAGAATATAGTGTAAGTCATACTTCAAAATGGTAGACTAAAAACTAAAAGCTCCTGAGAAGCATTTCATGAAGCTTTGAATACCCAAAGCAGATCAGTATCATCTGAAATGGGAAGAAGCAACATCCATGGCTGCAGTGACCTCTTAGATCTTTGGTTCTTAGGTACAGCAGAAGCTGTCCATGTTCTCATACTCTGCGGCAAATGCAGTGTCAGGTCAAGCTCAACAGAAATGGGGATCGGGGCGGGGGGGGGGGGGGAAAAGCCCTTTGTGGGGGGGAGGGGGGGGGGGGGGGGGGGGGGGGGTGGGAATAGCCCTTTGTGTCAAAGTTACATGCGGGACACACTGACAGGCAGACATACACATGAAAAAATTACTTCCCTTCTGAAGAAACTGTTTCTGTCCCTGAAGTTCAAGAGTGCCATTTTCAGGAAATGATATCAGAATGAAGCCTGAGTTCTCTTTCTAAACCAGATTATTTGATTGATTTTAATCTCATTAGTATCTGCACATTTTCTTAACATAGATGTCTTTGCACTTTCACTTCATTCCAACATTAAAACACACACACATGCAAAACCAAGCAAACATTGATTAAATTGATGCTGTCAAATTCATTGCTCTATCTTAATTATATTTTTCTAAAATAGATACAGATGAACTATGTTCAAAGATGTAAGAGTCACCATGTGATGGGGCAATTTGACATCTAGTTCATGAGTTTTGCAGATTTCACTTATTGAACCAGCAATTCCTTTTAATCAATACATTGATTGAAAATTGCTGCCAACATTTTGAAAATCCAAAGAATGTCTTGGCAAAACTTCCTAGTGTTTTATTTATACTCTTGTAAGCAGTGAGACTTTGCTATTGCTGATGCTCCCCATCAGTACTTCCATTGCAACACTAGCTCCATCTTTCCCAACTCAAAAAAAAAGTGCAGGGAGCCGGTTATCGATTTCTTTAGAATTCAAGATTTCCCATAATGAAATACCTTAACATGCTTATTTTTGAGAGAGGATAAGATGTCCCAGCTAAAACATTACTCAGAGTCCTTAGCAGATGATCAGCATAGAAAATTCTCTTTTCTTAAGCTTTAAAGACTGAAAATTAAATGCAATCAAAGAACATTAGAAGTGGAAAGTTTTGGGAAATGTTTGGATCTGGGCTTCTATAATGTTAGAGTGTTATAAAATGCCCATTTGAAACATTGCATTTAAATTAAACCTTTCAGGAGCGTTTACACCATGTCTGTTAGTACACGGTATGTTTTACAGTTTCATGTACTAAAACCTGGTATTAGCGGTTCCATGCTCTGTATTCATTCAGGAGTTACTACTCCATATCCACAATATATTGCACTTATACCACGGCTCAATTATTTCAATATATTGCCAGCTTTCAAGGGGAAATGTTCTTCCCTGGATCCACTGCTCAAAGACAGTTACATGTACAGGCCAACAATTACAGCTCCAAGGAGAGATAATCAACTTTAAAGTAAGGTCGATGAACCACTGAAGAGATTTACTTGATAATTGCTGCATGAGAGGAACTCTTCCCACCTTGGAGTTTCACATGATTGCACCACATCTTATATCTTTCTCAAATAGATTCTGAAGTTTCACAAGCTCTGCATTTTAGGACACCGCAACACAAAAGGAGCAGAGAAAGGCTTATTCCAGCATTTGCTGTACAGCCAACCATAAATGTTTTGAATCCAGTTGCCCCTAACTGAGAAAAGGGTAGAGACTATTAGATAGAAATCAATGGTCAAGCTTCATATATAACTTGATGTTCTGGTTTTTCCAGGGCTTTGATTATAAATCATTGCACAGAATGAGCAGGTGTGCAACTCTTGCTTTATGCTATTGCTGCCTTTCCTGTTCCTTGCCCTGTTGCACTGCATCCTAGGGGAAAGCAGATGAATTTCTGCAGGGAGATGGTGCAGTCACCGTGTCTCTTTTTCTTTGGACAGAAGCACTGCATGCACACTGCTCTTGCTCCAGAAAAGTACTTACAGACAGGAAACAAACTGCACAGTAGGAGCTTGAATCCAGACTAAATCAGGGATATTTACAAACAATCAACTTGTGACAGCTGCCAAGTGGCATATTCAATATTTAACACTAGGTTGAGTGAAAAGTGTAATGGGCAATTGTTCGCTCCTCAAGACCATCACCACCACAGCAGAGTTCAAAGACTGTGTGAGCTAAGGGTGATTTAATTCCTTGCTGCTCCTAAAAATAGTCCTATAAAAGCATGAATGAGGTCTCAGAGACAGGAGGGGGTCATACAACCAGTGTTACAGGTCTGCAAAAAGGAGTCCAACATTTAGGAACTTAAGGTGCATCAGAGCTTTTGAAAATTATATTCTGTGCCATGTAATCAGTTGCATACTGAGAAGTGTGAATGGGCAATGCGAACAATTTACAAATATCCCAAGGGGTGAAATATATCCACCAGCTTCTTGTCTACTGTTTTTGAATCTGATATATACAGTCACAAGAGATCTGGAAATACAGTAATTTGTTAGGGCTATATACAGAGTTTATTCAATTGATAAAAAAAAGGAATATGAGCAAACGGGAGGAAGAGAATATTTTATTGAAAATGATACTCCAGATGCATGCAGAATAGTCATCCAGGAGACATAAAAAACCATGACATATGGAACAGAGTTTCTGTGTTCCTCTCAAAGAAAGTAAAAATACAATATAACTTATAATTAGTACAAGGAGAAATGAGGTTAAATTCACAGTCATATATTGCCAAAATGATTTTAACAGGCTGAATGAAAACAGCTTAGGTAGGCAGAATTTCAGCTAGCAGAAATATGAGATATTCATCTGAGTTACAAGCCAGCAAGAATGACAGAACCACTAAATTCACATGCAGGTTTCTAAAATTAATTTTTGTTCAAATGATGAACTGCCAGATCGCCAACATTGATCCTATATACTTTGAAGCGACATACTTCTCTCATATTATGTTGTTCTTATTCTCTTAAAGACAAGAACTATTTTTTTTTCCTGCTCCATACATAATATTTTAGTGTTTCTCATTGACCAGGCAAATCTTTAACAAGGGGGTCTTCCTGATGGAAGGATTGGAGAGGCAGGGGGAAGGAAGAAGCACAAGATAATTTACGTAAGTGCATGGCAATTATTTCTCCTTAATTATGCATGCAGCTGTCTCTATTTTAAGACACGCCACTGCATTGCACACGCAAGCTCTAAGGGTATCTGTCACTCCACATGTTAGGCCTTTACCACTCTCACCCACCTGCTGGCGAATCACTAGCAGCAACCAAAAAGAAGTAGTCAGGCTTGTGGCCACCTGCCATTCATCAGCATTGTCAGAATACTGCTGGTGCCTCTTCAGACTCCGCTCGTGTCCTGTCCTTTTTGCACTGTATTCAAAATAACAGGTCAATTTGCTCTTTACTACCAAGTTACTCCATGAACTTCTCTTTCACTATCAAACTAGGCAGTCTCAATTTTGAAAACAGAGCCAGACAAATTTAAGCTCTCAGTTAAAATCAAGTTGAATAAAAATACACACAGTTGTGTTTATACTAATTAACACTCAGCTTTCATCTCCTCTCAAACGACACTGCTGTACTTTCCCCCTGCCTTATGTGGAGATGCTCAGGAGAATCAGGGTCTTCCATCAAATTCAAGGCAGCACCTGGAAACCTTGGCCATCCATAGCACAAGGACACAGACCACAGCCATAAAAACCCAAGCACAGCAAGTCTGAAGGTTATTAATAAGCCCTAGATCTACTATCTCCCCAGAACAGAAATGAAACACAAACTGAGATAGAAACTCTCATTCCTACCTGGCAGCCCAACAGCTCACTCCTGCACTATCACATCTGCTCACAAGTCTCTCTACATTGATTCCTGCGTTGTTCACAGCCCCTGCCCAACCTCTGTAACTTCTCTGGGACAAAATATCTCATAAGGACATTACTCTCAGTACTGAAGAGTGGTCATGATGACCCAACATGAAACTGGAAAATGGTAAGAGTTAGATACACCTAATACAATTCAAATAATGTGTTGTTTCCTAATCTGATACCTTATAAATAATTTATAAGAAGCCAGTGTCTTTTCACTTGAAATTCCTATGTATGGGCGCTTTTTTTTTTCCATTTGCAGTACTATCCATTCCTATTTTGCTAGAAATACCCTGTGTCTGGGAAATGAGCTCGCATTGGCAGTCTAACACACAGTAACAGCAAGGCAGCATCACTACCTTGTCTCATTTTCTTCCCATTCTTACTCCTCTTGCCTGCCTTTTCCAAAAAAAAAAAAAAAAAAAAAAAGAGAGAGAGAGAGAGAGAAAAAAAGGCAAAGAAACCAGAAATGGTAACACAGCTGGCAAAATAAGAGTCAGACCTCACCAGAACCAAGTATGTTTCCTGTAGTGTTTGAAAAATGTCTCCCATCAGTGGCCTTTTACTTGGTGGGACCAGTTTTCCAAGCACTGTTAAATCCCATTATAGTGAGTAGAAAAAGGACACTGAGCTTCCAGTAGCTGTCCTTTCTTATCACTGAAGCTTATTTTCATTTCAAATATCACTGTTATTTCTGTTTCATTTAAACTATGGCATGTGAAGCTATGAATTCAACTTCTAATTTGTGCTAAAACTGACACATAGTCAATGTTGGAAAAAAACCAAACACAACAGGTCTTCAATTTACAGTAAGTTGTCAGTATAGGCCCCATGTGGTAGGGGGCTGGTAGGCATTATATAGGATGCTAAAACCAGCATTTTATTTGGTAACACATATAACAAAAATTATTTAACTTAGTTTTGAATTTTCCCTTGCAATGCTGCTGTGAGAAGTGTTCTGCCTGCCTGTGGTATTATATCCTACAGAGAATCATGGGGAAGAGACTGATGATGCATCCACCCAGTAAAAAAAATTAGTTTTAATCACCCAATAAATTGCTAAAACCATGTGTGTACCACATAGGTCAAGAATTGCTATGGCATTCACCGTTGAAAGTCATTCATTGACATAAAAAAATCTAAGGAGTTGCAGAAAAACAATACACAGACTCAAACACCTTGTTCCAACAGCTATTTTTGAAGCAAAGAATATAGGCTATTAGAGTTCAGTAGATTATGAAACCACACAGGATCCACTCATTCATGGAGATAAGAATTATCAAATCGCTAGGAGACATTCCCCCTGTTCTTTTAAGGTATTTCATAATGACACTGACAGATGAAAGGCTTGGATGCCTGACTCCTTAGCCCGTAACACTGCCAATACTCCAAAATTTATCAAAATGACAATTCAAAGCTATTTGCCTCTGGTTATTATAGAAGGGTCAGTTGGATTTTACACAACTCATCCTTAATGATTGATGAAAGACACTGGAAAGACAGTCACCACTGCCTTCCAGGTATGCAAGGCATTACTCCAAGCTGGAATGCTAGACACACCTCAGGATGCAAAACACACTTCATAAGAGCTGTTGATAAAGCACAGGCCTTGGGGAAGCATCATTATTTTTTGCTAATAACAACAAGCATTTTCTATTCCTGTGAAAGGTATACGTATCTGACAGGATGTTTGAGGAGAAAACAGAAGAGGAGTTGGTTACAGATGAAGGTTAGACTAGAGCTGGAAAAGCCTTCAGTGCTAAGGTCTTGCAAACAATTCAGACTGTCAAAACAAAATGGTGAATATCTTGAGAGATGTGTTTTTCTCTAAAGATCTGGACTGGAAACTTATTTATAATAAGGACACTGTTTGAAAAGATTTTGGCCGTATTCAAAACAGAAGGTAACATTTGAAGACACTGGAATCCTCTCTTTACCCCTTGTACCATGTCAAAAAGGCCAAAGGAGGAATGACTCCTTTTCCAGAAGTTTTCTCTATTTTCTTTATAGAGTTAAGACTCAAGTAGAATGCAGGTGGCCCTACAATTAACTCCACCACTGCAGAACAACAGAACCCAGCTCAAAAGAGCAAAACAGGACAGCAGTGTTGCCCAATGTCCGATCCTAGGATGCAAAGGTCTGCAGCAGAGCTGGAAGCCTCTGTTTGTCTTCCCAGCAATGCTAACAGCATGCAGCTGAAAATAAACAGCAGTTTCTTATGGGTTTTGGGGTTTGTTTGTTTACTTCTGGGTTGGTTTGGGTTGGTCTTCTTTTTTTTTAACATGCAGATAAGGATAAATTTCACAAAGAAATTAGTTATCTTCATCAATTTCTTGAAGCTAATCCCAGTACAGGGCACTTCTTGGCTCCGACAGGCTTTGTCACCTATACTCTTAGCAGATGTCTATTCTAAAAAACTACAAACTACTTTTATAAACAGCACAAAGCCCTGAGGTCAGTTTTACCTACTTTCCTGCAATTCATAATCTTCAAAAATCCATTTCATTTTTTCATGATAATTTTGTGATCTCTTTTGATGCTGAAAATGTTATTTTCTTTTCTTTCCTGGGAGGAACTGCATTTTTAATCAGGCTTCCCAGAAAGAGCTTTTGCTGATCTTAATGTGAAAAGAAATCTCTGAAAAAAACATACCCAGGAAATGTTACTTCAGAATGACAGAGTTTATTTGACAGCACAGAAGATGAAATGGTTTAGGTCCTTAAATTCTCTCTTCTCTACAGACCACAGAAGTGTGTTCAGAAAGCTGAACACTGAAATACGGTTATGTCTAGAGACTGCTTGGCTTCTACTGCACATCACAGGAACATCTGGAGAGATGCAATTAGAGCACAAACAGCTGCAGTGCCCCCGCTTGCTAATATGAATTGTTTCATTGTCACCTTGTGCTCCCTCACCGACTGCTGCATCTACCGAGTGACCTGCATTTTGTAACTCAATTCTCAGCTCTGTTGTATTATCATACAAACATTAAACAGCAGCGGGTTCACTGGTTTGTTAACAGAGCGGGCAGGTGTCAATGGGCTGCCCTGCTGCCTGTGAGCGAATGAAATACTAGTCCCATGTAACAACCTGATACCCAAGCTGTGCCCTCAAGCCGTTACAGAACTCATGCATGACTCAGGATTCAATGATCTCATCAAAAAATCTGTCACTCTCCTAATGAGAGACACTGCTTTATTCTGCTGATGTGCATGGTGAGCAATCGTATACACAGAGTACCATGAATTGAGCACAGTATTTCAAGCAGAGATGCTCAGATTAGTGGCATTCATAAAAAGTCAGAATAATACCATTAGGAACATGTATCACAGGGTAACATTAGCACAGCTCAAGCTGCCCTAAAAAAGCCTGGCTGAGTCCTATTTGATGATGTCTGCAGTCACAGATCCCAGAATCACAGAATGGTTGAGGCTGAAAGGGACTTGTTAAGGGGAGGGACTTGGACCTGTTTAGGAATTGCAAAGATAAAACTAGTTAAAGTTTTTGGTGTGTCAAGAATCTGACCTGCAGCTCCCAAGACAAACTGTAATAGTAGTGTTCTTTGCACTTCACATACCTCATCCAGGTAGAGAGGAAAGCCGTGATCTTTAGGTACTGCTCAGCTGGCATTTTATGACAGATACACAGTTTCAATTGGGGCACAAGAGCTTTAAGGACCTGGCAATGTCACCTGTTGTCACCTATCACCAAGCTCTGACCTGGCAGGTGCACCAGGCTGTCACTCTGCTGGTTTTAACTGGTCTAGCAGCAAGCATTTACCAGCACTAACAGGTAAGTTGCACCAGATCCCCAGACTTGACCTTGCCCCAGTCTGTGTGCTGTCTAGCGAGAGAAAACTACCAGATATGCTAGAAGTTCACACTGTGTCTTGGTGCTGGAAAACACTCTGGACCAATCAGACCCAGACAAAGAAAAATATAGAAGACTGATATAAGAGGAGACTGCTCTTATGAGATAAGAACATTTTGCTAAGCTAAAAGGATTGCTGAGCAAGGAGGTTTGGCTTAGCAATAAATGACTGACAGACACTTTATTCTATAAAAGCCCAGTCCCATTCTTGCATGGGACACCCCATGAGGTGTGTTTGATTACTCCCCCCTCAAGCAGAGACCCCCCTCAAATGGTTACTCCTCAGAGGTTGAGTGACAGGGAGCTACAGCTGTGGGACAGGGTAAGTAACATCAATCTCTTTTCAATAATTAAGCTAGCTTTAAAATATTGCTTCAGTTATTGTTCTAGATCTAGTAAATGCCAATTAATAAGTAGTTGCTATAGCACTTACATTGAGTAGTAGATATTCTGATGACATTATTATGATTTATAATAAAATTTCGCTTCATTTGTACATAAAGTTTAGTTTGCCATCCCTGAACCCCTACAGGACAACGTGAACTACATGAAGTGTTCTAAGATTAAAGAAAATAAGAGGTCAGAGTTTCTTGTCTTCCCTGCAGTATGAGAGATGTTCCCCAACAACAGAGATTACAGCACAACCTATTCAGTGTAGCACCTTAGGAGAAAGACAGATCTGCTCCTATTCCCTACCACTTCAGCAAGATTGCAAGGATCGCTGATGTCATTATTTTACTGAAAAATTAGGATCATGGAAGACTACAGAACTGCTACAAAACTTCACTTTCCACCACTCTCAACTCTAACAATTTCTCATTTTCTTGGGCTTCAGTCTTACTTGTTTTGACCTCATCAACAGCTCCGATTTTAAAAACTGCATTTCAAGGAAAATGGTTGTCATCATTTAGGCAGTTTCTATCACCTGAAGACCCCTTCCCACCCAAGAAGGAGAACTGGGAAAGGAAAGGAGACCTCTGAGTTTATATGAAAATAGATTTAATAAAATAATACTAAGAAACTAATATAACTCCTAGTCTCTGCACCTGGCTCACTTAAAACTGCTGAAGACCTTGACCACTTTGGCAACCTGCAAGCCAGGGCTGCCCAAAAGCTAAACCAAGTGTCTTATCAACTTCAGTGCTGTAGTCTTCTCAAAAATGCGGCTTTCCTGAATAGAAAACTGATTCTTATGATCCTATCCCAGTGAAGTCAGGACAACGGTTAATGGGTGAAATCTTAGGGTTTTTAAATATATTAGTAAATATCTTCCATTATTGAATAGCACAGGAATAAGCATGAAAACTGGAGAAAAATGGAGTCCTTCACTATCAAGACACCTGTTTAAAAAACAAGTAACTCTTCATTTCAAGGATGATCATGGCTGATTGTGAAACACTGAAACTGCCCTTGTCTTTCTCCACTTTAAAGTGTAAAGCTGCCTGCCTCATTTTCCATGTAGCTGGAAAAAAATATTCACAAGCCAGCAGTTTATCATGTAGCTGTGGAACCTCCCTCAAGTTTGTCACAGATTTAGTGCTACTGGCTGCTTTTTTGGTGTGCCTTTGGGAGAAGAGTTACTTGTTCAGAAATGCAATATGAAAAATAGGACTTGGGAAGAAACCTGTGGAGGAAGTCACATCAAGGCAGATCTGCACAGGACCAAGTCATGATATTATCAGACACAGCGAGGTACAACTTCCACCACAACCAGGCTCATTAAGGAGGAGGTGCTTTGGGAAGAGATTCCTCTTTGCTGTGGTACAGAACCATAACACAGCTTACTCAGGTAGAAAAAAAAAAAAGTCTTTAACAGAGAGGCTTCTGTTAAAACGGACAACCAACCAAGTGGGTTTGACAGGAAAATAAAACTCAACTAGTGTCTGCCTGTCAGATTCTATTCAATCTTGAGATTTGAATTTCAGTAATCATGGATGATTCAAATCAGTAGAATTGAACCTGCCTCTCTGCAGGTCTAGCTCTAGCTTTAGCTCTGATCCAGAGGGCTTTTTACCTGAGACTTTTCACAGAGGCGATTTTCAAAACTGAGTTTTTCAAAAAAGTTATGTTTTCCAAAAGTTCCCCATCTTTGGGATGAAACTCCCTATATGTGACTTTGGCAATCTGTACCAACAACAGATGAGGTAAGAGACACCTGCATTTTACCCAGAGAAAACAGAACTGCTTTCAGAGCTTGCAGGATTCTGTCCTCAAGAGACTCAATGATTCTTCCAGGATTCTTTACTGTGAGGGTGGTGAGACACTGGCACAGGTTGCCCAGGGAAGTTGTGGATGCATCCTCCCTGGAAGTGTTCAAGGCCAGGTTGGACGGGGCTTTGGGCAACCTGGTCTGGTGGGACGTGTCTCTGCCCACGGCAGGGGGTTGGACTGGATGAGCTTTAAGGTCCCTTCCAACCCAAACCCAGTGTCTTCTTTTGCTTACCATCTAGACTAAGTGTTGACAAGAAATGCCAGACTGAAAAGAAGTTCTTTGTCTTATCTTCTGACACAAAAACTGAGGTGTGCTGTGTCTCCCTGTGCACTCATAGCAGACGGCAGAAAAGGTGGTTCTTGCCTGGCATAGCCATGCCCAGGAGCAGAGGAGTGGAGCAGATGTACAATGGGAAGATGCCATTGGCGTCAGTATGCTTAGGATCAGCCCCTTATGCTTCCCATCAATCTCCAGTCCAACGTTTTCAAGAAAACCTGGAAATTATGACTGCATGGAAGAGAAAACCCTGCCTATGCTACAGCCTAAATCTGAGACTTGTCTCCACTGAGTTGGATCATTCTTATGGGATGACAGTCATTGATTTCTCCACAGGACACTATACTTCAAAGCAAAATAATATACTGCCTTCAGTTACGGTAATGCAAACCCCTCTGATTTATTTCTTCTACCATTTCAGTCAGTGTCCCAGCAAGTCATCTACTTACCAGCTGCACATCTGCTTGACAGCTTTAGAGATCCTTCTCAAGCAATAAGTCCTGAATGTCTTGCCAGGGTCTTATGCTCCAGCTCTTTACTGTTTAGAGGATATTGCTCTATTTATTTCTCAGCTTCATAGTCCTCTTAATGTTTATCTACCAGTATTTCAATCTTTCAAGCCACTGTACTTGCAGATAAGGCCTTCTGCATCTGATTACTGGTCCAGTTGTTATTTGGTGTTTTGTCCCCTATATTTAGCTGCATTTTAGATGATTGCTGGCTTCATTTCCACACACTATTATCCTTGTCCAAGATAGAGAATAACAGTTGCAATCATAACAATGATCCTGTAGCCAGCTCCACTAATTCTACTCCTTGCTTATATCCCCTTAGTCATAATATTCAGTGTTAATAACAGTTTGCAACTTACAGTGAGCTGGAAAGGAAAGATGAGGTACACTTTCACATGTTTTGTTTATTTATTTCTAATAAAAATATGGAGTTATTTGTTGTCTTTTAAACTTGATATTTCTACTACCAATAAAATACACATTTAAACTTCTATTTACTATCTAATTGAAAGGGGACCGAGGTTTGTTGTTTTTTTAATTATGTTTAACTTGCATAGGAAAATCTGGCTAGATGAGATCCAAGAAGGTTCTCACTCACTTCAGCCTTAACCTTGCACCAAGTGCCGAGTGAGATACTTAACAGAATTGTATTTTGTCTGTAAAATAAACCCTCCAGTGCTCAGACCCAGCTATGTTCTACTGCAGTCTCATCCTGTTCTTCTCATTGGCCCACATTTCTTAGAACAAGAAGAAATTTCTAAGTTTCCTTCAACATCTCTGTCACCAGCTTGAACAGATAACCCTTAGAAAATCTGATCCCTTGGTCTACCAGTACACTCACTTGTGGGTGAAGCAAGAATCACAGCACATTTGTCTCCTGGCTGTTCTGCGTTCCCTACCTAGGAAGGGGCTGTACAAACGCACAGCATTACTGTCTACAGAGGAAACCCGACTGCCCAACTCCTCAAGACTTGATCTAGTGTGTCATTGTCTGTTTTCAAGCCTGAACCGTGTCTTTCATTACAATAAAGGTCTCCCTTCCCATTAATCTTGCTGAGCAGCTCTCCTCTACAAGCTCTGCTGCCCACAATTTGTGATTTCTTATTGTTGAGCATCCATCACACGTAAAATCAGTTCTAAGCACCCCATTACTCACTTATTTAGAGATGTCAAAGCAAGGCCTCCATGTAGCTCCCAGAGCACTTTAAAATTCCCTTCTGCTTTCCCATCAAAAAGGCAAAAAGGACACAAGCAGACAGCATCTTATTTGAACGTACCAGGGAGGTATAATTCCTTATACAGAAAGTTATGAGAAGGAGCAATGCAAAAATGGTGACTATGTAGTACAGTTATAGTTAATGATCCATGAATATCACAAGGCTCAGTTGAGCAAGGACCCAGTCCTAGGTCTTTCAGGTGACTTTTTCTGAGCAAATAGAACAGAACTTCCCAGGTTGACCCTGTATAAAAACCAAGGGAAGTGTCCTTTCTCATATTATAACTTATATTGGAAACTACCTAAGGTTTCTTCTGCTCAATCCGATCTTCAGTCTGTTTCAGGGACCACCTCCAGAAATAGTCGTGACATGTATATATACAACTATGTCCCAATGAGATCAGGGAAACTTCTGGAAAAAAAAAAATCACCAATACCGGTTGTCTAAACAAGTTTCATACATTCAAGAATCTCCATTATTGGGATAAGCCTCAGAGGAAGTTGTGAAGCTCATCTCTAAATAGCATCTCTGAAAACTTTGAATTCACACACTTATTAAAAGGGAAAGGATGATCGATTGGTCTCCAGGGCCTATCCACTAATGGATTCATTTTCCCAGCACAGGATTGCTGCAGCTCATTCATTCATTCATTACAACTCTGCAGTTGTGCAAAGAGACTCTGTAAACAAAAACTCTTCACCAGCAACCTCCCACCGTGCTAGCAATATTAAGTGGCAAGTATACAAACACCCTGCAGAGAAGTAGAGGCAAATAGTTCACTGGTATTTCTTTTTCCTCTTATCGGTATAGTTGATACTGCTTTACAACCGATGTAAAAAGATAGGTTACACTGGCAATAAACCTCAATACATTAAGTCTCCATACAGACTTGTTGCTGAAGGCTTAATATCAGTCATAATTATTATCCATAAAATGTTATTGAATCAAATCTTAAAAGTTAATGTTACTTTGTTTCAGGAGATAAAAGACAATAGGCTGGCAAGGCAGAGAAGGAAACACTGGACTCGGCACTTCAAATACTACCCAAAAATCCTATGAGCTGGCCTAAGCAGAGTCCTGTGGCAAAAGTGATTACTTAGAGGATGCTTTATCTTTGAATTTGATACTGTCACAGCCCGCTTTAAGAAGTGAGCTCTTTTATCCTGGCACAGCGACAGAGCGATACAAATCACTCAGGAGAAGGGTGTAAGCAATATTTTTACTAAATAAGATACATGTCTTGAAGAACACTGGATTCAAACCTTTCAACAACCCGTAGGTGATGAAATACCGACAAGAAACCGACATGGCCCCAAAATTACCGGAACACGGCGCAACTTAGCTACACTATAACAATTTGATTAGCAGAACCGAGAAAGCTTAGCTTAATATTATCTTAATCAAAATCAAAACCCAAACCCAAAACCTCCAGCTACAGCCCGCTGCAGCCGCACGTGTTGGAAAAAGGAAAAGAGAACGATAAAATGAGAAAAAGGAGAGAAAAGAAAGAAATAGTTACCAGAGAAGTAGAAAAGGTGAAAGACAGTCACCACTTCCAAGGCCCCTGGTGTACCAGCACGTGTTTAAAATGGTGGCTGGACAAGCAGTTTCTTTGTTGAGTCCAGGTTGGAAGACGGTGGGTGAATCACACCGTCTCAGGCTTAAGTGGGGGTATTTAAACTCCTCCCCCACGCCCCTTGCCTGTACCAGGTGACAGGGCACACAGCAGGACATGACACCCCCCTCACGTGGGCAAGTCTGGACATGCTCTCCAGCACGGCCATTCCTGCCACCTGGGGGTCGCTCCTGAGAATCACCTGCCTTGAGGCATTTAACCCACGCCATGCCAGGCCAGGTCCATACAGACACCACTGCCCCGATGGAGGATACAACTCTTCTTGAACTGAGGATCGGTGAATGCCACTCTTTTAAGACACTGTGTCGCACCTCAGATTGTAACGTGCACTTAGCAGGCAAATCATCCCAGCACTGAGGGGCTTTCCTAAGCTGCAACCTTCCACCGTCCATTTGAGCCCTTGCTGCTCACTACATCACCTTCAAAAATGGACATTTGCTTTCAAAGCTCTCATGTTATCACAAGAGCTTTGTATCTGCAAAGCAGGTGCCCTGACAGAAGGTATCAGCCAACTGGTTAAAGGAGCACGCAAGCTGCCCCAGTATTTACAGCTAATAAAGACTGATATCCTCCCTAGCCACATACATGTTCTTCAGCTTTCTGCACTCACAGTATCACTGATCCACCTCTCCCTTTCTGTTTTTGTAGTACGGTATTGGAACAGTCTGAAGCCATTACTCATCTCTACAAAGAGCCAAGAGGAAGAAAGTGACAACATGAGAGCTGGGAAGGAGCAAAGGGGACCAGTGTGTGCCCTCACTGCCAAAAGCCATAGTGCTTCCCAGGGAGAAAGAGACCTTGGCTCCTACACAAAATGAGCCCCATCTCCTCATTGCCTTGGTTACTCAGCAAATACAAACCATCATGTGAGTACCCCAGTGCCTTGTAAAGTGAGGAGGGATTTTTAAGGTTGACCACGGGGTCTAGTCCTTTAAAAAAACAAAGGGAAGCACATTCTGACTTACGTGCCAACTCTCAAGTCAGCCCTGACTAGATTCACTCTCTGCCTCTATAACATACCTGTTTTGCAAAGTAACCATTAAATTTGGAAGCTTTATGGAATACAACATTTTTCAATCTAAAAAGTGTGCCAAGGAAATCACACAGAAGGGTAATAGGAAATACTTGCAGGGAGACCTATTCTGAATCGTCTACACATAGATAAGGCACAGAATTCGTTTCCTTAAAGATTTTATTAACCTTTTGCTGATGGAAGGAGATTACTGATTGAGAGCTAGATGAGGTCAGTGCAGCAATTATATTTCAAATCCTCTTCAAACAAGGCTCTCATACAACGTAAGAAAAAAGTTGACAAAATTAAGTGTTACTTAAACTGAGTCTTTTAGAAGAATAATTAACCTATAATAACTATTCTGGCCTCCTCTCCAGCCCTGAAAAGTAATCCTTTCTCATTAGTTTCAAGTTTAATTAGCATCAATAATGAAATGTCTCTCAGAAATAACCATTGCATCACGCTCTCTAATGCTGACATACACTGCCCTCAAACGGAAAGGCCACAGGGCGTTTTCCGACAATAGGGAGAAGCTCAGAAGATCACAGATGCTCCCAAAAATAAAAAGCAAACAATACTGTAAAAAGCATGGAATGTGACAAAATGAGGTTTACTTCAAAGACAAGCACAGCAAAGGCAGTGTGGAGCAAAGAAGACTCTAAGGTGGTTTTGCCAGTAACTGCTGCAGTATTTCCAGTGAGTTACCGAGCCTCTCAACTCCAATTTCTTGTTCTTTTTTGGCCTTTTGGCGGAAGCAGAGAGAAACATCACTATTTAGTACATTCTTTATGAGAAAATTGCATTCAGCACTTGCAGTCTAACATAATCAAATAATGCTTTTTCCATCCTTGGCTCCTATATTATCTCTGTAAAATAGATATAATAATGCTTAGCATTGTCACCAGGGTGATAAGGCTTAAAGTACTTTGGGAATCTAACATGAAGGAGGATATAAAAAGCCCAGACATTCTGATGCGGCAAAGATAGCCCATTACTTAACAGGCCAGCAGAAACAGCAGGCGAATGCCAATGTACAAGGTGTAATTAGAGGTCTGCTTCAACTTGTGGAGCTCTGCAGGATCATCACAGATTTCTAATAGGTGAAGTCACAGATATTCAGCTGTATGACACAGGCACTACAACGAATACATTTGGAAGAAGCATGCAAACTTTCAAAACTGAGCTGGAAAAAAATTTCAATTACATGAAAGTCCAAGAAAGCATGTGGCATATGGAGAAACACCATTTCTCCAATATGCCTATCGACGCACATAATTCAGTACGTACTTAGACTAGTATTATCTCTTCCTAAATCAAGAGATACACAGCATAAGAATACACACACGGCCATATCCGACTGCACTCCCACCCTCTCCACTGCAATATCCCTGCTTTTTCCCCCTACAGTCACCACAGGTTGAGGGTCTGCTCTTCACCTCACACAGAGCCATCTTCTCTCCCTTTGCCCAGCTTTAACTCAGATACAGAGTCATGGTTTTCTTTCATCACAAGGCTTTTTAAGATATGAGGCCAGAGAGAGCTGTTTGTCAGTAAGAAAATTGGGAGAAACCTGCAGAGAGTCTCCACCTCTTTCTCCACAGTGCACTGCTACAGAGGAAATCCCTGTCTGAAATGGATTCAGCATATATCCTTGTTTGGGCAGGAAAAGTAGTTCTTCCTCCTTAATGTAAACATTGGACCACTACTGAAAGACTTTTGAGATTTGCAAATCGAACTGAAGAGTTGCTGGAGACAAATTATAAAAGGGATGCCCCTCATTTCTAATACCATCTAGATGAAAGGTTCCTGCTTACTATCTCTACTTTGCCAGCTGCAACCCAGCAAGAAACAGGCCACTGAAGTTTTAAACAATCTCAGATCCCCAATTCTGTGTTCATTTCTGATACCTTAAGTAGGAAACCATAAAGGACAAACCTTCTCTCCACAACGTTCTCCATTCCCAGGACAGGCAGCCCTCGGTTTGCTCAGCAGCCCCCATCAGCCAAGAGCAGCCAACACTTGCAGCTCCTCACTGCAAATGGAGATGGGGTGCAGCTGCTAAAGGCACCCTGGCCAGCTGGCCATGGGCAGAGCAATCACAGCCTATCCCCTTCTCCCTCATATTACATGAGGCTGCAACTAACCCTGCTCAAAGGCCCACAAAATATCCAAACAGCAAATCTGAATTTTACCATTTAGCTACAAGACAGGGTGGTGCTTTAACAGTCAAAAGCACAACTTATAATTTCTTCCAAAACCAGAAACTCAGTCTCTTGTAATATCAAACAAAATTGATGCCATTTTTAAGAATCAGAAGTTTGTCATCACTGAAGTGAATGAAATAGCAGTCCTATGATGAGCACTGCAGAGATGGGAATAAATCAATATGGTGGGCTGTGCAGGCTTTTCCCTTCAAAATCTCAGCGTTCACCGTGCACCTTATTGTGTTTATTGAGGTTCTTAGAAAGTAAAAGTACTAGCAAGCCACAAAAAGCCCAGCAGCTTCTACCAGCGGAGTTCAAAAGCTGTCAAAACTGCCCTTGCTTTGCAAAGGAAGTATCTGCCATGAAGAGAAGTCATTCACATCACACCACATGTCAATGGCAGAGCTGTGTGTGTACAATCCCTCATCTGAGCCCCATTCCTCACGGTTTTCTCCTCCTCCCTGCTCACTTTGTGCCATAGCCACTGACGACAGACCCAATACTGCGTGATAACTGAGCTGGAAGTCAAAGCAGAACTCAATTCTTGCAGCTGCCCTATGTATAACACTGAAGTTCTTCGGCAAGATGAAAAATAAATGCAAAATATTAACTGATATGCTGTTTTCACACCATGAGGACTTACTTCACATTCAGTACCTGTTTTTTCATGCTTGACTCCATCTTCGTGCCATAGTTTACCATTTCCTTTAAAACACCAGCTGTTAGAAACTAGTCTGGAGTCTGTCTGCAGCAGCCACCAGCTCTTTCTACTGGATACAACTAGAAGACTTCAACCACGTGC
>NW_010180428.1:0-6519 GCF_000695765.1 Mesitornis unicolor | reverse complement strand
GACTAACAAGTGAAGATGATTCTCCTTCACCACAACTGACATAGTTTATAGCTTCTGAAAGCAGAGATACCAAAGTCCTATCTATGCTGTCACAGGCAATTTCTGAGTAGCCAAGCTAAGCAGGATAGTGACAACCATGAAGCTCCTCAGCCGCCTTAGTCATAAATCAAAATACGCATGTAAATTAGAATTTAGTCTCAAAATGTGTTTCTTGCCTAAATATTTAAGCACATAAATAACCTCCAACCATTCCAGCTTGTCATTTTAAGTTTTCTGACATTTATTGTTCGCAAGAAAAGAAAGGTCAGACTTATCAAATCTGCATTTATGCTTCCATGACATTTTTCTCCAACCAAATTTTTCTGAATTAAAGGAGCAAGACAAATGTGGCACATTTCATAAAGGACCTTTCTCAGCTCAGCACTGTGGTCTCAGCAGCCCTGTTCAGCTCAGAAGTGGCTTCTCAGGAAACAGATGCTGTGGCTCAGTGGATAGAAGGAGATCTGGATAGCAGGCAACCTGAATTGCTGTTTGCCATCAGGTAAATCACTTGTACCAAAAAAGTAGATCTCCACGTCTCAGTACTCTAGTTCTGGGTAGCCCCAACGGATGCTTTGGTGTGATAATTAAAGACAGGGAATATCCAAGCACAGCACTGAACTCACTGCCATTCGGGAAGAAAATCACAACCGTAACACCATCACCTCAAATGACCTAGCACTGATACATTTGAGAAGATGATACCTTATTTACTATGATGAGGCTCATTTATTTGGGAATTTTGTGAGTAAATGCTAAATGCTGCCAATCTCCCCTTACTTTTTCTACTTTTTTTTGGCTAATTCATAAACTGTCACAAATACAGATTCTGTTTCCTGTCACATAATGTTCATGTGAAATGTGCAGCAACCCAAATGATCACATTACTTCAGGATAAAATTCAATCAGACACTGCAAAACTGCCTTTGATTTTGAAGTATTCTCTGCATTTGTATAATAAGGCACTTAAGTCTCCCAGGCCACTTCTTTGCTGTAGGTATTTATTCCTTGGTTTTAAGGATGGGGAAATAAAAGCACAGCAAGTTTAGAGAAAACCTATTTTTAAATGTGCCATAAATGTTCATTCAAATAAAAAAAATAAACATAATAAACTGATAGTTGTGCACCTTTTGGTGTTTGTTTGTGGATATTTTACTGAACATGCTATGAATAAGAACATTCATAAGAACAATGAACCCAAAAGT
Organism: Mesitornis unicolor; assembly: GCF_000695765.1. Lineage (NCBI taxonomy): Eukaryota > Metazoa > Chordata > Aves > Mesitornithiformes > Mesitornithidae > Mesitornis > Mesitornis unicolor. Next base: position 5,275 of record NW_010180428.1, on the reverse strand, counting down.
ACAGAAAATTTGCAGAAAACAGACCTGGAAATCATAAACACATTGTGAGTAATTCAGATTCCCATCAAAGAGCAGCCACACCATGTGACTCTGGTCCAAGCAAAATCTTGTGGAATAGTGATCACAGCATGCTTTCCGTGAACCACTCAAAGACTGAGCATTGCTTTTAACATATCGGCCAAATAATTGCCAACATATTTGCAAAGCCCTAATTTTTGTGGTCAGCATGGAAATAGTGAACAAGGCACCACCAGGCAAGGGAGTCATATGCTACAAGTTTCCTTGGTGCTGATGGAGTAGATAAGTGACTGGGCCAGGAAGAGGGCAATTGGTTTCCTCCTCAAGAAGCATATACAACTCAAGAAGAGGCACTGTGGACTAACTAAATCCACATTTCTGGAGAGCACCAGCAACTGGTGGTCTGGAAGGAGCTGTTACAGGTCTAATACTTAGGGCAGGAAGGACTGGGAAGATGCTGCTAAGCGCACCTAGGATTAGCTGTTATTTAGCAACTGGTAATCAGCATGCAGCACACTGGCACCCATGAAAAGCCAAGCGTAGAAAAGAAAAAACTCCGTTTGCATCGGTTCTTGTCTAGAGTAAACTCAAGTGCAACTCAAGCCCATCTTTAAGCTTTGGACTGGCAAAGCTGGCCTGAAAGCCAAGACAAAGGGCAAAACCCCAGCAGAAAAAAGCAAAACCACTTGCACGAAAATGAAAACCTTTCAGAAGCTCTACTGCAATGCCTCACTCTTATTCACTGAGTTTTGCCACTGATTCATCAAAGAGCAACATCAGATCTCAGATGTTGCATACAGTCGATGAGAGAAAAACAGAGAGTGACTAGAAAGTGACTGATGTTTTTTACCAGTTTTCTGCTCAGTATGGCACAACTCCAAACTTTGTTCTTTGAAAGCAGAAAAACAAAAACAAAAAATAATACAATATACAACTAAGAGACCGTGATCAAATGCTGGTGCCTCTGAAATACATGGAGAGAATCCTGTGGACTTTACTAGAGTCAGATGTCAGCTTGGAGCTCTGCTTTTCATTTACAAAATGTCCACTTTCAAAACTACATTTTCATCTAGTTTGAAGTTCTTTCTAATCTTTAGGCAAAGGGTTTCTCTTGCAAATGAGTTCAGGTGTATGGTAGCAGTACCCTAAAGATGTAAAGCTTAATTGCCTCAGCATTATAATATCATTGGTACGTAGTGAATGCAGACAGTTTCAGGGAGAATACATGTGGCAAGTTAATAAAATTTTAGATGAAGGCCACAGTGCAGGAGTAATATTTTTCCTAGCCAGAGGATGAAAAGTTATGCATTGCTATTTAAAAAATATAATTGGAATGTTAAATCTATTTCATGAATGAAAGTGCATTGACCTTTAGAGGGAGCAATGACTCATTTTCATCCCTGTATGCCCCTTTTTAACATAGGCTTCCCCCCTTTGCATATGTAAGTAGCAATTAGTTCTCATGGGAAGTTATTTTATGGCCATTTTAGCTTATTAAACTTCCTGAGTAAACTCACAAGAAACCTATTTAGCAACACTTGTGGCTCAGGGGCCCTACAGTAAGTGCATTGGTTACCTGTGGCGTTAACATGACAAAATCCAAACGCCAGTGCGGAGGAAGGGCTCTGGTTCACTATGGAGCCCATGCAAGTGTAGAGCACTCACCTTGGAGTAAACCATACCTGCGCCATATCATCTGTGGGATGGATTTGCCAAGAAGGCACCCCCAAAACCTCCACACAACACATGCTATCCTATCTGATCTTAAATGTCCTGGGAGTAACTTTAGTCCAGCAGCAGCAGATGATGCAAGGGGCAGTCAGTGCTGATGCTCAGGCAGTTCTTTAACTGACAATCTCAGTAGAGAGACAATTCAGGATTTTTTCCAAGATAACCTGTCCAGAGTTAACACTGCTACAAAGACTCACTATTTTTTGACACAGGATAGCAAATCCTGTAGGACCAGAACTAAAACTGGCCAGGACTCTTCTGACAGAAAAGATCACCAGCTGTTCAGTTTTCCATGGCAATGTACTGGTTTTGATTAAACTTTTTTGGAAAAGGTTTCCTTGGATGTAGGATGGAATTTCCAGTCAAAACCAAAGTCAACAGCAACCTGGTAGCTGGGAGGCTCACCTAAAGTATGGCAAATCTGCAGCACTGCAATCCTCTCCGAGTTCACCCTTCCCTTCTGTAGTTTTTGGTATGTGTTTTTCCACAAAAATTATTTAAATTAATTTGATTTTTGTCCCAGAGAAGCACTGAGGGAAAAGGAAGCATCCAATATTAATTATGAAAGCATTTCCAAGAGAGGAAAACTCTCTTTTACCCAATTTTGAAAAGGCCAAGCTGACACAGAAATGGTAGCTGGGCTGAAGAACACAGCTTCTCTAAATGGAAGATGTTTCTTGCAGAATGCTCTGTTCCCATGAGTGTGTGAGAGAAAACTGACATTGAGAACATTAGCAGGAAAGCTCGGTAGAAATTCTTGTGAAGTTTATGGTTTGTCTGTTAAACAACAGCAGTCCAGTAAGCACATCTTATACCAATTGCTCAGTAACACACTGAGACAAACTGCTCCACACTTGGTGCAAGCATGCTGTTAAGAAGGGTAAAGGTTCACTCCAGTTAACTATCTTTGAGGTAGTATCAGAGAATATAACAGTTAAAGAGAATAAAACATTATTTACGGGACTCTTGTTACCCTTAAGGTCAATAGGAATTCAGCCCCTTGCAATTTTTTCTCATCCTGAAATATAATTAATTCTCCATTCACACAGAGGATAATTTGGTGAAAATAATTTAGCAAGGTAATTACATCTTTTCCAGGAAAGTACTGCAATCCTGGGCATCTCCAGCAGAGAAAAGAAAAAAAAAAATGTAAGTATGTCAACATAAGTGAAGCAGCTTTACATTGTTGACGGGAGGATTGTGTTGTTTGAAATCCTTTTCCAATTAGCTTAAGCAATGAAGGGACAGCTCAGTTGCCTTAGGAAGGACTTTAGTTAAGCCCCATACAAGTGAGCTGCAATGGTGTTAGTAATTGCTGGAATCCGCACACTTATGGGCTGGTGGATGCTGTTCATGCTGTTATCACTGTGTCAGCACATCCTGCTGTCAGCAGGGCTACATGGCACAGATTTAATCATGGCAGTGACACATGGTGTCCACATAGGCAGCATGTTCGCAAAGCAGAAAGAATGGATTTTTAATGTTCCTAACAAGCCCATGTTACAAATCTAGTGCAAAGCCATGGAACAGTATAACTACACTAAGGTGTCATTGCTAAAAAAGCAGAGGTAGGATTTTATAGTGATATAACTTAAGCATGTTAACAACCTTGATGTAGAATTCACGAAGAGGCTAGGATTTTTACAGATTATGGGCAACTGCTAAGGGAAGTCATTACTGTGGTACAGGTAAATTAGGTCCATATTCCTTCTGCTCCCTCTGTTCCTGCATCCCCTGTGATTGACTTTGCATGACTGTTGCAGTAAGAACAGCAGAGCCTTGTCTCCAACGTGATTTTACAGGGACGTAGCTAACTACTACTTACTTATCTGGCAAAACGTGCTTTTCTTCTCAATAGTGAGATAACAGACATCGTCTATTGTCTGTTGGTTTTACTAACTTTTGTTAAAGCTGCACCTGCGGTGTATTCACAAGATCAGAGCACCTGTTAGTTCACATGTATACCCTTCACCCAGGTTAAAAAAAAAACAAACAACGAGCAAACAAATCGCACATTCATTCTCAAAGATGATAAATGCATGCCCTCCAGCTCCCTCATTGCTGTAAGCACCAGAGTTAAGGTGGCATTAAAAGCTATGGCGGTATCCTCATTGCCAAAGAGGGAGACCTGTAAAGCAAAACAACTGCTATTCACAATAAATTCTCCAAACAGAAAAAGGAGACTGTGGGGTTTGGTGTCTTTAATTTTTATTAATTACTCTTTCTTATTGCAGTGTAGCAAGGCAAGACCTGCTGGAAGGTAGGGTGTGTTGGCCTCACCTAGCCACCTTGTGGTAGAGAGCACCTCTGCGTTATCCTTGCCAGAACCGACACAGGAAGAGCAAGCCCAGGTATCTCACTTCAGCTGCAAGTGCAAGACTGACTCACACCCAGCCTGTTCTGACAGCCTGCTTTGATTTTCCTTTCAGCCAGCAAGGAATGATGGTTTCAGTTTGTAGTTATTCAAATTGGTGGCCCAGCTCTTCAGCAGAGCATCAAAAAAAAATCTTTTGCTCCAACTTTATATTCAAAGCCCAGCACTGACTTGTCTCACCTCTTGTGAATTTATATTCTGTGGTCCATTAAGTAGGTGGCTACTCAGGAACACACCATTGACTTCTACACAGCTTCATAAAAGCTACCTAACTTAACTCACTGTGACAAATTATTTGGCCCTGCAGTTCTCTAGGTATTATATTCTTTTAGGGGGAGAGCACGAATCAGTTTGCATTAAAGGTACAACGCACACACAGAATGGAAATCTTTCTTGATCACTGGCCCAAAACAGAGACTTGATTCAAGATAATGGAGATCCCTCATATCCTGGCTGCAAATCACTGCTGTCCAGAACCAAAATTTTAAGCTAGGTTTTCTCTTCACAGAGGTACTAGTGCTACATGAGCGTCCTCAGATGTACAACTTCTTGTCTTACTGTAGCCCATACAGTGCAGTTCACCAAGGATCCTCTGTGGTTTTAAAACGGACAAAAATTATCTCAGTTCCAGATACAGGAAAACCTGCTTCTTGCACGTTTGTCTGTCAGCCATTACCTTAGACATTTAAAGAAGAGTAATAATATTGATACCAATACCCAATAGCATTAATGTAAAAATTTGCCAGTCAGCAGCAGCTTTGAAAACATTCCTGCTTGCTCCCTGAGGTCTGCCTACACATAACCTTGGAATCACCTGCAGCACTTTGAGGAAGCTTCCCTTTTAAAGATATTTCTAAGTTTCAAAGAAGCTGATCCTGCTCTCTTTAGACTAATGACACTTCAACCTTTGGGTCTCACTTGCGGCTGTCTGGTAAAAACGAACTCTTGGCATGTCATAAAAATCCTTCAGCGCTTTCAAAACGGTCCTCCTGGCCCCGCAAAAGCCCCTCGATACATTTCACACGGTTAAAGCGCAGCCCTTTAAGGACACGCTGTTAGGGGAACCCGCGACTGCTCGGGGGAGCTGCGGCGCTCTCCGCAGCCGCCCGGCTGGCAGAGCGGGGCTCGGCGGAGGAGCTGGACGTGCGTCCC
>NW_010180427.1:0-3783 GCF_000695765.1 Mesitornis unicolor | reverse complement strand
TCATGGTAGCCTTGTAGTCCTCCTGAGTTGCATGCCCCTTCTTCTGTCGATTATAAACTCTCTTTTTTTCCTGAGCTCGAGCCAGAGCTCTCTGTTCAGCCAGAGTCAAAGGAATAATGACAATTTAGCAGATGTATCAGAAAAAACCCCTTTGTTACCCCAACTCACAATCTTAGGATATTGCTGCTACATTGTAAACTACTACATTACTTAAAAAAAAAAAAGTATCACTCAAATCTACATCTAGTCAGAGGAGCTGACAAAACCTTTGGATACAAACCTGCCTACTGAGCCAGACTGCGGGCTTCTATTATCATGGCCTTATGATTCCCACAGCCCCCAGGGAACAGCCACAGCCCACTGCCACCGCTCCCAGTCAACAAGGCAGCACCTGGCTGGCCTATAAGAGTGGAGATTATGGAGGTCACGCTTCCAACCGAGGTGCCCCAGTGAAATTATGCAGCAGACTATGGTAAAAAAAGAATGGCACAGTCATCCTACCTATACCATTATCACTTTGCACTACAATACTACACCCTCTGCTTTGAGCTGCAACTTCTGGGTCTGGTGTGAACTCCACCTATTTAACCAAACTCTGCTAAGAATGGTTACACCAAGAACAAGCATCTGTTGCTAAGAGCTACTATCAGGAGTTTAACTACCTTATTCCTTCTTTGTTTAATTTTTAAGGTTGTTTGTTACACTGTCATTTGCACAAAGAGAAGCTGTCTGTAAGCTTAAGTCATGTACAGAGAACTTTCGACTAACAGACAATGCATATGCAAATTAAGTTCTTCAAACAACGAATGAGGAACAGATTTTAATTTTTTCTTTTACATTGTAGGTTTCTAAGGCAGTTAGCACAATTAGGCCACAATTCTTCACTATTTGTAGCTATAAATGTCTAAATTTGCAAATATAGGGTCAAATACCTAATAGTACAGACAGTTACCTCAAAAGTCAAAAAGCAGAGTAAATAAACAATACTAAAAGAAAAATGTGGCATGTACTTAATACGTTAAAAAACATAATCACTTTTTTGTGAAACTATCATAGAGAAGAATTACATAGTTGTTTACATAACCGAACTGTCTCAAGTCCTTTGCTACAGGGATATTTTTAATGCTCAGATAGCATAACAGTTCTGCATTTATCTTTGCTGAGGACCATATGCAAGATTACAGCCTCAAGATAGCACACCTTTTCTGGCACGAGCTAAAAATGGTGAAAAGTTTTGCACCTACAGTTTTGTTTCTGTCCAAGATTATAGGATTATACCACAGTACAAATGCCAGCCAGTAAGAGCCAAATACAAATATTTAGATGCATTTTTTAAGCCTTAAAAAAAAGCTTAATCTACAACTCCAAAATCGTGCTTTTAAACAAACTTTTTGTATATTGGCCATTACTATAAAGTGGAATTATTCACAATGATCAGTCTTGATTTGCATTCGTGGCTTTACAGGACCTTGTCGGGGTAAGATAGCCTGTTTTTAGCCAAAGAAGTGAGATGCCATCAGCAATTTCACCATAACTGATTTTTTTGCTGGAGAAAAATGAGGAACAGTCATAGCAGACATTGATCTTGACTTCGGGGGGGGGGAAGAAAATATAAAAGAAGCTAAAAAGCCATAGGAGACCGAAGCTACCACAATACCAGGATAACCAGGAAACCAAAGCAGAGTAGACCTGAATTTAAAATAAACAGACCATCACAATGAGCCTCTTGGCTGAAACTGTACGTGCTCTCTCTCTCAGCTAAACTAGCATGGCTCAACTTGTTTCCCCAATCAGGATCAACAAAAAAGATGGATAAGACTATCGGTGACCTGGTAGATAAGGTGATACAAGAGATGGCTACACAGCATGAGAAAAGAGCTAGAATATCCAGGGTAAATGAGATAACAAATAACATTTCAACAAAAGAGTGAGATCCAGCTAGAAGAGTAACATTAACAGTTTGGTATTTACTCCAAAGGAACACAAGGCAAGTAAGAAAAAGAGGTTTTATGAAAAAGCACTATGACTACAGAACTTAGCTGTCCAGGGCCAGTACTAAGTTACTAATAGTGTAAAGACAAATGGTTTCACTGAAATATTTTAATGACAATCTGCTCTGCTGAAGATTCTTCTGCAACAAAATCTTCATTACGAAAATCCTCCTTAAACCTATCGTGACAAGCTTAGCAGCTGGCTCTACAAACCCTTTATATTCTAAGGAATTTTATATTATTCTGCACATTGTGTGTATCGGCAAAGAACTGTGTCTCTGAGTTTCTTGAAAGCCAGAAAATAATCCTGGTTTTCAAAACAGGATTATAATTTTCTAGTATACTTAGGAAAGTAGCAACACTAATGTTTCCTGGTAGACTTCAGTTTCAATTATACAAACCCACACTTTGTAAATGAGACTTCAAAGCCAGCGACTAGTGTAAACGTCTAACATTAATAAGTTTTCAAGCCCTCTTTGAGGTTAAAACAAACATCAGGACCACAGACTCCTCTGAGGAAACATACCCAGCGCATTCAGAGACTCGTCAGACTGTGCAGTTTTGCCTTTGATGCGTTTCTTTCCCATATTTATAGTCTGTATTTTTTTCACATGGAACAATGACCTAGTAAAGAAAAACAGTAAATTAGAAACAAAGTTTTGGTTTTACTTGTTCATTGGTAAACAATTTTTATTTTTTTTTTTCAATTACAATCTTTCTGTTCTCTTTTCTGCAAATTCCATGTACCTTTGACAAAGTCTGATACAGGCAAATACTCTAAAATAATTGAAAATATACAGACAATAGAAGTTCTGATTTTTCAGCGTCTTCACTGGAGGAGATTTATCATTGCCTTCCTAACATAGCATGCAAATAATTCAGATGGGGTCTGTTATTTGGCAGGCCTATAGACTCTTCTAGGCAAGGGCGATCTACCATTACAGTGTTCTAGGCCTAGTACCTGCCTTCAAAAAGTTGGCCATATGCTACACAACAAAAACACACAAGCTAAATGAGCTCAAAATCAAGTCTCTGGAGTCCTATACAGTCTTTGCAGGTTGGCCTAACGCTGCTGCCCACCTTTCGTGCTAGCACAGGATGAATCTGGCTTGCAGCGTCCCTCTTTTCAAAGCCATTTCTTTGCTCGACCTCAGCTCCCCTCGGAGCTGTCACAGCCCCACCATGAAGGCAGCCCAGGAGAATCAGAGAGAAACTAAGCCGGCAAGAGTTTAGACATGATACCCGCTGAGGGGGTTTTTTGTATGAAAAAACTTTTTCGAAGCATGCTTTTAGGACAGATCACCCAGCTGTTAAATGACAGGTAGGCAGCCACTTCATCAGGAGCAGAATTACCAACTTTTGCAACTTCACATTCTATTTGCTCAGAGCAAACTCCCTCTGGAGCACATTTTTCGGCAAAAAGTTACAACATTTGACCTTCTATGAACAACTTCAAAACGTTAAAATCCTCTCTAAATCGCCTTGGCTGCCATCAGCAGAACTGGCATAGCTGTGATTTCAATCCTCGCCGTGCCCGGACCGACCGGCCCGGCGGGCTCCTCACCAGCCTTCCTCCACGGAGCAGCCCTCAGAGGACAAGCGCTGCAGCTGAAGCAATAAAACGCCGGATTCCTTAATTTTTATATTTAAAAAAAATAAGAAAGAACGGTCTTGCAAACGACAGACACTCCCTGTCCCGAGAGCAGCAAAGTCGGCCCGCCACGGCGAGTAGCAGGTGCGTCCTGGGGACTTGGCGCAGACCGCCTGGGGGCTCGGCTCACCCCCCTCTACC
>NW_010180426.1:12043-22083 GCF_000695765.1 Mesitornis unicolor | reverse complement strand
GGTCGGCTCTGGAGCGAGGGGCGGCAACCGCGCACCTGCCCTCGGCGTCTGTCCTGGGACTCGGTCCGTCTGTCCGCCCGCACACCCCCGCCGCACGGCCACCCACCTGTGCACCAGTCCACGCTCCCATCCACCCACTTGGGACCTCGGACACGATATGTATGTGTACATATTCTGTACAAACAACTGTACCGAGATGTGGTGTTCCCCGTAAGGTCTCCCCAAGCAATGGCCAGGCACTAGGAACAAACCCAGTTAAGGCAAGCAATGGAAGGAAGAATCAGAAAAGCACAAAAGCCAAACTTCGTCTATCCCATGTAATTTAGCTGCATTACCACCGGCAATTTGTGCTTGCCTCTGAAAGCTGCTTGAAGCCTACATTTTCATATGATGTTCCAGAAAAAAGATTAAGATTGCCTTTACTAAAAGTATCTAGTCTGTCCACATGCTAAATCAAGAGATGATGGTGTGGGCTCATGGATGACCATAAACCATCCCTGCCAGGAAACACTGAGCATGGATGGCAAAGTGCTTTTTGGAGGCACTTGCAGCAGTAGCTCCTCAGGAAGAAAAGACCTGAAGCTGGCTTGATTGATGCAGCCCTGCATGGGAGAGGGGCAATCTCATACTTAATGATGTCAGATTAAATGTCATTTCTAGTTTCTTTGAGGCACATTTGCATCAAAACGCACTCTGCATGGTGGGAGCAGAGAGCATACAACAGGAACAGCTTGAAGATAAGGGTCTACATTGGAGCTGTGTGGGGTGGCCGTGCTGGGATGGGCAAAGTGGTGCTCAGCCACTCACCTGAGATCTAAACAGGTACAAAAGTATATATTCAAAAAAATCCTACACTAATAACCACAACAAAATTCCCCACGCATCAGAAATGTGCTCTTCCATTACCCATAATGTTTGTTTCTACCTTATTTTCTTTACTTTCCCTCAACCACTGCTCTCCCTAATGCTGCGAGATAAAATGAACTCCCTTTGAGTGAACACACACATTTGGTGTTTGCTGGCAAAGCACCTGCTTTGGCCTCAAAAACCCAGACACAGCAGCAGTGGGCAGCACCAGCATGAGAAGGGGCAACTCTCCTTGCTGGGAAGGAGACTGGGCACAGCCAAACACAGTCAAAAATACGGCATAAAGCTATTCAGAAATCCCAGACCATAATTTCAACCCCCCTAAATGTGAAATTCAAACACAGGCTGGTTAGGGCCACACAGAGGGGATGCCACTGTGGAAGCTGCTCTGTTGCTCCTGGTTTCCATTGGTTTGCAGTGGGTTTTGTGGCCAGAAGCAGCATTTGAAATCAGTAGCCACTGAAGGATGTTCAGGGTTCTAGAAAAAGAAAAACACAAACAACCCCCAGGCCCGCCCTGAAAACCTGAAGCCTGGCTAATACTTTAACTTAAAGAAAAAAATCCAACTTGAGCTTAGACCATACCACAAAGCGGAAGCCTTTCCCTAGTGCATCAGCCTAGAAATAACATGGGACAAGGCAGTGAAGGTTTCCCTGCTCTGCGTCAGCATGAGTGACATGTGTCTGCAAGGCAAGGTGTTGTATGTCACATCTTGGCATGGTACATATGGCTTCTAGCAGGGGAAAAAAAAAAGAAATCAAGACTTTGCTATCTTGTCTTCAGTCTCAAGTGTGATTCGGAGGAAACTGTCTTGGAGAATTGGCAAAATGGGCTGATGACTGCCAAACTGCAGTGCTGGGAGACAGGCACTGCACCATAGCAAGAGCATTGAGAGAGGCAGGTAGCAGAAACCCCCTCACATCCCACGTGGTGCTGGGGGAAGCTGTGGCAGAGGGGTTCAGCAATGCAAACCTGCTGGAGGTGGACGCATCCATCGGCGATGGAAAATCCCATCCTGTTATCCCCAGAGAGCTCTGGACTCTGTCATGGTTGAGGCCAACAAGACCTTAGTTTCTCCTGTAAAGTCAACTGAATTACCTGAAGGATGAATTTGACTATTTAATTTCTTCAGTCTGAAAAATAGATGTATATGTGCATATACATACCCCAAAAGCTTAAAAAAAAAGAAGTTAATTTTGCTTTTGGCTTATTCTTACACACAATGGTGTGAATCAGAAATACGGAGCCTCAGCTCGTTGCAGCTGCACTGGGCGAGAATTGATGCAAATGAAAGGAGGATGAAAATGCAAAATATCCCTTCCCCAGAAAAATCAGAGCATAGGATTATATTTTTTTTAATTTATCTACATTATTCGTTTAAAATTCAATAATTTTAAATTAATACTGAATTTATGGCACTGAACCTTATAGACTAAGTTTCACTGTAATATTATCATAAATAAAAATAAACCCCTAAAATTTTAGATTAAGTCAAACCACTGCAGTGACTGAAGTATGTGCTGAACCACCTGGATCAGGAGGTTCTTGAGACTGAGTCCATTCCACACAGATCCTTTTCTCCTTAGGATGCACAGAAAGATGTCCTTCCCTTCAGTTCGCTCAAATTTAAGAAAATTATTGGAGACTGAAGCCCAATAGAGAACACGTGATTGCACTTTCCCCCGTATGAGTCTTTATAAGAATCTGGTGATTAGAAATAGCCCAGCATGCTGTCATTTCCCATGTTCAAAATGTCCATTTCAAATGCAGAAGAAGTTTTGATAACTGTACTCTTCCCCTTAACCCATCTATCCATCATATTTAATATTATGTGACTTAAATTAGAGCACAGTAACTAAGTGTATGTTTCTTTGCTCTGCAGTGCACCTTGACACAAATTAATATTAAAATTAGTCACGTAGTAGAGGCATCAGTCATTGGTTTTGCACGTAAAAATGAAAGATGTTAAGTAACTTTAAACTTAACATGCAAATTCTTAAATAAATATGGTAATAGCATATCCTGATCATAAATGAAAAAAGGAGCACTAAGCTCCAGTGAGGAAGTATCAGTTGTTCCTTAGGAAAATAATTAAAAAGTACAAATGAAGAACAAGATTAATTTAAATAATCAGTTTTGTGTTTCCTGCTAGCTGATTTAAATCATGATGAAAACTGTTGATTAAAGCCCCTCATTTAAGTCAGTGCCCCTTAATGAGAGCACAAGCCTAGGAACATACACCCATAATAGTAATAAGAGACCTTCAGAGAAGAATTAGCTTTCACAGAAATACTTCTAGGGCTGGAAGAACATTGTCCTTCCTTTAGAAAAAGAAATACATCTCACCAAGCTAAGCAATTTTTCTCCCCTAAGCTCTTAACCCTATATTTTAGGAATAGGGTAATAAGTCATAGGACACTCACAGGCACATTATGTAAGTATGACTGAACTTGTGATCCTTTTTGCTAACTGTTGGAGAGGAAGATGAAATATTGCTGGAATAATTTAAAAGACAGGTTTGAATTCTATAAAAATTGCAGATTAACATCCTGGCCAGCTATTCATCTTAGTGACCAGCAGGTTTTTGAGGGCTGTGAGCTGCACATGGGGAGAACAGCCAAAGGATGCTGGGTGAAGCAGGACTGTGCCACGCCAAGCACCACAGGGCTCCCATCCAGCCCCTGGACTCTTTCCAGAATGCTGTTTAAGGGCCACATCTCTGCCACCAGAGCAGTTACTCTCATAACTACATCTCAAAATTCCTCTAAACTTAAGATGCCTTTGTTTTCCTTATCAGTCAAAATCCAAGCACGAAAGCATTCATAATTAATTTTTAGCAAATTTAGAAAACTGTATTTCACTTGAGGGCTGTACACATTTAATCTTCCCTGTGTCATATAATCCCCATTGCTTCCTAGTCCTCTTGACTTCAGGGAATTTGAGATTGCTCCCTGCAGAGGCACCAGTACAACCCTATGGCATCTCTCTCTATTTGCAAGGGTGGTGGTTACCTCTCCTTCCATGCTGCCTACTGCTCTTCTGCAGTCCCAGCTCCTGGGCTCAATTTTTGTGTCTCCCACACAGAGATTTCTGCCCTTTCTGGAAGTAGACTGTGGGATGAAAGCTTGAAGGTGTGACCTCCACTGCACCAAGATCAGTCACCAGAAGACAAGCAAGGAGAGCAGATACTAAACCTCATAAAGGTAGTTTTAAAGTTACTGTATATTTTTGAGGCATGAATTCTGGAATGCCTGGTATCGCTACTGTTAACATCCTTATTGTTCAACAATCAAAAGATACATAGAGATCTATAACTAGGGGTATTTCTTGTAGATTTACACAGACTTATCCTCACACATCTGCGATTCCTCCCCTTCAACTCATAGTTCTGAGGGCAGCGATGGGTCCTAACCCTGCAACGCAGAGCAGGAGGCACCCTGCAGCTTGCATCCTCCTAGGACACCGCTTGCAGGACATCGCTGCTCCAGCTCCAGGGGTAAAGTTGGCACATGCAGGGGCTTCAGTCTTGCAATGTGCACTGGGCATAGTCCTGTCCTGATGGAAATAATAGTGGTGCCGGCCTGTATCAGGCCCCGATCCCTGCCACCAGCCACCGGGGCACAGAGCCGGCAGGTCCTGGCATCTGCACGCAGGAGCCTGTACATTATTGGTGGGTGCTGAGCAGATGCTGTTTCAGGGACTTCTTGTCCTCTATGATAAAGCTACAGGGATCCAAGAACACATTTATTTGCCTCTTTTCTTCCCCCAGCAATTTGCAAAAGCCATTATTACACCTTTGTGTCACGCTGCCCTGCAAATCTGCTTCCAAAAGGCTGCCTTGTTTCTTCAAAGAGCATTTCCAGTGCTTAGCAAGATCTCTCAGAGCCCTTGACTTTGCAGCTGGCAAAGTTTACAACATGTTTACAATACCCTGCATAATTTGGCTATGAGATAATGTATACTATAGTCCTTCAGTGGTGCACAGTGGGAGAAGAACAAGTGGAAAAAAAAAAAAGGTGATACAAAGCCAAGAAAAACAGATGGTAGCAAGCTCTCCAAGGGGCAAGAATGAATAAATAACTGCAGATTTTTTTTTCCAAGGAAAAATATATTGTCAAATCAATAACACAGTTTTTGGGAAATGCAAACTAGATCAAATGTGCATTTTTTCAGTATTAAACAATGGCACTTCATCAGCACTGATGGTCTGTACTGCACATGCTTGCCTAAATGAAACAAAGAAAAGTAAAAACAGCATTGCTCTGAAAAGTTCTTGCTTGACCTCTAGGTTAAATTTCCCACTTTCTGAGAAGTTCTGCTATAGATAATGAGCCAAATCTTTCAGGTGTAAATCAGAGCTCCCCAGCAGTTACCATGCCATTAGCAGCATTAGATCTTTGACTATCTAAGTCAGAGCTGTGATTCTTAGAGAGCAGAACTTCAAGTTTTACAGGAACTTTCCTGTGCCTTCTATTAGGGCCACAGGAAACTGTATTTACTTAATACATCTGCACAGACTTCTAAAATGATTAATCGATACCCTTTTTCTTTTTTGACCACATCAGGTCAAGCTAGAGGCAGGAAAAAGAGATGCTTAAAAATAGCCAAGTATACAAATACTCTTACGCTCTTACAGCAAAAGATTTTTTTCACCTCTTTTTAAGTCACCCAGAGGAAGCCAGGCAACATAGGGGATGCATGAAAGTTGCTCTCTGCAAACCTGTCAATCCGTTTCAGTGAGGCCGTGCATCAACCCCAACTCTACTGTTAACACAGGCCTCCCTACGCAGTGTCTGCCAACTGGCCTGCAGTCAGCTATTCGCCCTGAGAAAAACCATCTCCGGCTCCACTGATCTATGGGCCCGAAGAGCAAAAAGCTGCAAGGCATCAAATCTCACGTGCTCTTGCTCTGTAGCCATGGTGCAAAAACAACCTTGGCAGCATTGCTGATTCTTGCTTGGGCACCCGCTGGTGGTGGTAGGTTACAGAGCAGAAAGCGTCACAGGCTGGAAGGAGCTGCAGCCTCTTAGCACCTTGTTAGCAGGTAACAACCTCTTGACCCAACGGCTGCAGAAGAGGGCTGTGTGCTCAAGCCTTCCACATTGGGTCCTCTGGGCAGGTGGGTTTGGGGACTAACAGAGCCTGACCCCTGTGATTGTGGAGATCTCCCTGTGAAGCTTTCTGATGAGTGACATCTGCTGTAGAGGCAGCCACAACCCCAAAGTGAAGAATGAGCAACCATCAGATCTGATGTCACGGAGCATCGTCAAAAAACAGCAATTTGAAAATATCGGTCCTTCTTCACACACAAAAAACAGGGAGGCTCCCTTTTAATTTCCGTTTCAGAAGATCTGGACTCATAGGGTTGGCTGTCAAACTTAACTACCTTAATCACATCAGTAAATCAAAGTGTTCAAGGTAGTTCTTGGAAGCTAGAAGCCAACAGAGGCAATGGGAAGGAGGGGTCATGTCTTCATCTTACTGCTTTTCTGGAGGCAGCAAATGCTGAGTTAACATGCCAACAGCACTGATGATAATATTTTTATCCAAGCTCCATTTTCAGTTTTGCCCATGCAAATTTGAACAGCACAGTGACCACTATTACCTCAGTTTTTAACTCTTTCTGCTGAAAGCAGAACCTGAGGCCCTCCTTAAACCCACATGCTCCTACATTCTGACACTGATTGCTTTTGCTGTGAAAAGGGTATCCTCTCTCTAAAAATCAAAGTTTTCCCTATGAAGCAGTGAACTTGCAGGCAAGCCTCCCAGCTGCCAGAAGACCTTGCTCTCCACCCAGCAGCTACCAAGTGCGCCTCCCTCTAACAGTAACTCTGAAACAAAACTGGACCCCAAGGATTTTCAGGGAGTGACTCAGAATTTACAGCAGTGCAGTCGGGTTTATACCTCTGGGTGAGTTGCTGTGAAGTCAGCAGGGTCAGAGGCAGCTCCTTTCAAAGCTGGACAGGTTTCAAAGGGACATGAGCTGTCAGAAGAGGCAATCACTGGGAATGCCTCCAGCTCCAGCCCCAAGCTGTAAACTAAAGTACTTCCTTTTGTTAGAGCATATGGCCAAATCCTGAGTCCCACACATATTCTAATGCCAAGAGTGACTATTAATTTGGCATTCCACACAGCAAAACAGCCACTAGGAGTTTTGCCCAATGGAGAAGAGGTGTGAAAGCAGGCGGTTTATCCCACTGCCATTTCAGCTTGCTCTGTGTTTCCTGGCCACCATCGTGTCCCTGGATTAGTGAAGCTCTTGCTGTTCTTTGCTCTCGCCAGTCCCTTCAACTGAGAGAACGTGTATCTGTACCTCACCCTTGTATTGCCAAGTACAAGAGACAGCAGTAAAAGTACTTTGTAACCCAAAGCATTTTTCGATTACAAACAGTTCTTTGCAGCAAATTCTAGGTAGGCTGATACTGTAGAGTAAAGGTAATTGCAATCACTTGGTAGAATATTTTTTCTATAGCTCCTTTACAAGTATCAGTACCCAGCCTATATTCTTTCTCTCTTACTTAAGCCTCCAAAATTATACTGATCAAAGCAACCTGCATTTATATACTGATGTGCTCCTGCATTCAAGAGATTTGCCAAGTACTAAATATAAGGTTTCTCCCTATAGTCAAAATGAAATTCAAATTCCAGCTGCCTCTCTGCTAATATGCAGCTAAGGTTTAGCCGTACAAAGCCCTGTTTGTAGAATCAGACACCAAAGATGACTTAATTAACCTGAACAGGGAGTTGGTACAAGCCTGAAATCAGTTTGCTGAAGACAGCAGCAGTTCATGTCCTTCCTCTGACACAAGAAGCCACCTCGTGACCTTTAGTGATCAGAGCAAATGGGACTGCAGCTTTGCCAAGCCTCCCCTCCCCTCCTTCACCAACCACAAACTGACGTAAAATCAGCTTCAGGCTGTGCTGATCAGGGCAAGGAGACTGCAGGATGCTCAAACCAGTGCAGCAGGTTCAGAGGGACTCCACACACGAGCTGTGATCCATCTCTTCCCTCTTAATGGGACTGTCTCCAGCTGACCAGGCACTTGTTGGGACCTGAAGAACAACTCTTGGGCTTATCTTGGTGGCCTGTTTTCAAACCAAAGGACTGTCCAAGTCTCTGGGAAGATACTGATTTGATCAAGATGGAAAAAACAGGAAGGTGTCCACAATCAGCAGGGTGCATTGATGAGATCTTGAGCACAGGCAGGAGCAGCAACATGTCTCAGGGACAGGTAGGTTGTTACTTCCTTGGCATTGCTAATCCGGCTCTTTTCAAGCAGCTCTAAAATTCCCACTGTAAAGAAATTCCTCACTACGACTATAGCAATAGAGATGAAGGGACTTAAAGTGTATGACACCAATAAAAAGTTGTTCATCTCTCTCCCACTCTTCTCCATTAGCTGTTATTCTTGGGCATTATCTCCTCTGAGCACCCTGTATGCTACAATTACACTGATGGCCAGATGCAAGAGATGGAAAACAACCCGCTGCAAACAGAGATTTCTCTTGGCCGTTGTGTACACACACACAGGTTTGTCAAGACACCTTGTTCTCTCCCTGCAGTCCTTCTGCTGATACTGTTCTGGGTCTCCTTTGAGCACAGATGGAGAATAGCACCAGGCTCTTTGTTGTTCTTGCCTTGCTAACGTCAGCTGACCTGATTTAGGAACCAGACTGAGACCACTGCTCCTATTTGGTATATATGGTTCAAACCAGTGCTGGTACTCAGATGCTTACACACAGTTGGATTTCAACAACACAAAGGTTTTTCACCCTTTAAGAGGCTAGAGTTAACATGGCTCCTCAGCAACATTTAAATTGAAAGGATAAATTGTAGGAGTAGGTATCCCAGAGCAGTGGCACAGTTTCTAGCAAAAAAGCCATGATCCAAATCCAATTCAATACAACACAGCCCAGGAGAGAGGGGAAAAAAAGGACCCACAGTCGTGCAGGTCTGCTAACACAGAACATGTGGCACCTCGGCCCAGTGGCATCCAAGCATGGGAGCAGGTGTCCTGCTGACAGAGCATCCTTTGCCGGGTGGAACCTGGGGTGTTCCTCTGCTGCACTCCATGGGTAGATGTGACCACACTGTTTTGGCAGAGCAGAGTCCCATGAGACTGGGCATTGACGGCATGCTGACAGAAATCACCCTCTGCACCAGTGTGGCTGAGCAGGTGCAATGGAGGGAGAGGAGAAAACACCAACCCTCAATTCAGCAATGAATGGCAAAGGGAGAGTTCAAGGATCAGATCTTTAGAGATAATTATTTAATCCGTTTTGAAATCAGGCAATGAATGCCTTAAAGAGGATCGGGAGTTAAACAGTTTGTCCAGTGCAAAGTCACACTGGAAATTAGAAAATCAGGATAGTTCTGTACCCTTCTGCAGTTTTGGTGACTTAAGCAAAAGTGAATCAGGATTCTGGTAGCCCAGATATTACATAGCTTTCCTTTCCACCGCACTGCTTATATTCATACTGCATCAGTGACATGTCTCTCGGAGGATGGATTCATACAGAAGTAGAAGAAGGCTCTAAACTGAACCATCCGCAGCCAGGAGAGCACCATGGGGATGACTAAGACCTGCAAGAGAAGGATCCAGAGTCTGAAAGCTGAAAGCAAAGGCCTACATGAAAGAGACTGATCTGACTGTAGGAGATGATCATATGAGACTTGAAAGGCAAGGTGACTGATGAGCCCCACTTGCAAGGCTGGGGTAGAGCAGCACCAGCCCTGTCACAGGGCAGCATGTAGAGAGGTGATTCAATATTGCCCAAAGGGAACTTTTAAAAAATGCAACCAAGAAGGCATCGTGCAGCAGGGCCTGAAGCTCCAGTTCCCAAGCCTGAGGTGTCTGTGCTACTGCTTGCTGACCTCACCACCCAGCTGAGGGCACGGGGCATGCCCTGGGGAGTGTCGAGCGTGCCACTCTCCTTCCTCTTCACTATGAAGGATGCAAAAAAGGATGCAAGGTTTGCTGCCAGAAAATCCTATCTGAATAAATAGTGCAGTTTTAAATTTGAAATGGTGAACCTGTAAGGAAGCTGATCTTCACTTGGTTTGAGGCAACTGCCTCCTGCCAGATAAACACACCCTCCACTGAGTTCATGTGCCACCGCAGTGATACCTGAGACCACTTGGAAAAGCCAATATGGTCCATTTCTCCTGCAGG
>NW_010180426.1:8127-12012 GCF_000695765.1 Mesitornis unicolor | reverse complement strand
GCAGGAATATGCCTTGGCTGGGATAAGTGCTTCACTTGCGCTCTATCTATACAGAAATCCCCCAGTTTAGGGATTGGGTTTCAAAGAAACAAACAAGAAGTTGTACCTTGCTGAAAATGCTGGATTTGGCATACCTGGGGCAAAGCAGAGCATGGTAAGTAAAAAAAATGAGGGATACCACCACAAAGTCTGGTTTCAAGGCTTCTCACACAATAGAGACAATAACTATGGGTTTCCTCACATGGCTAAAGGCCAACATGCCTCCAGGTAGCATGGGAATGGCACTACAACAGCTAGTTTCTGTCGACAAGCATCTCTTCCTTTTCTTCTTCTGGCTAAAGGATGACTCTGTAATAGCAGAAGCCTTGCAAGAGCAGTATTAAAGACACTTGTAAAAAATACAAACAAAAAAAACCCCTCATCATTTGTTACCTGCACCAGCCATGTTTCACACGTTCCCCACTTGAGGGGAAACCACCCATGTCCTGAGTACGGAAATGCTCTTTTTAACATCTTCTCTTCTGTGGATCTTGTGTTTTCAGTTGCCTGAGTACATCTAAAACACAGGCCTGGGAAAAAGGAGCTGCAAACAAGGGCGATGGCCACCCTCAGGGTTGGCAGTGCCACGCCGCCCTCTCCTGCCAGCCTCCCCAGCAGACGCTAATCCAGACGCTGGCTGTGATTACTCTCTCCAGGATCTTTAAATCCACACTTTGGGGATTAAGGAGTCCCCCCTTCCCAAATGAGGGAATCCTTTGTTAATCCACTCCTGCTGGCAAAACAACACCAGGGAAAAACCAGCATTTTCTGGGAAGCATGGTCCTGACTTTTTGTATTTTAAGGCCTTTTGGGAACACCATGTCCAACTGACCATGACTTGCGAGTTCTTCAGCATCACATCAAACTCTGGTCACAGTTCACATCTTACTGCCAAGACCATGGTCCATCCTCCACTCAGCATTGCTGCAGGGTTATCTTGGGTCTCCCACCCCAAGTACAAGCACTATAAGCCTTTCTGAGCCTCACTGCCTGGGTGCTCTTGGGACACCCCCTCTGCACAAAGGATGGAGCCTTTTGAGTTTATCACCACCGCTCAGCTTCCAATGGCTGAAGCAAACAGAAAAAAGAACTGAGGAAGAGTGCCAAAACACAGTTAATCTTCAACGAGCACAAGACAGATATGGTCTTACTCGACCTTACTCTGCGCTCACCTCTTGGAGGTTTTCACCAGTTTTAACCCAAGTTTCAATGGCAGCCAAACGCTGCACAAAGCAAGGATGTTTGTTTCTGTATTTCTAGTCTTTCCCTCTAGTCCTCTAGTGCCCCACTGCTTTTTCACCCCTGTTTGCAAAACCCCCCTTCTTTCTATGGATGTATTTGCCAGGTGGCCTGTGGATGCAGGTACCAGCTGCACTGTAAGCATCATCCACAGCAAGGAGCATGTCCTGGTCCCCAGTCCCCACCTTGACTCATCCACAGGCCCTCAGCCACCCATCCCAAATTCTGACTTTATTTTTGTGTTGACAGAGCTGGCTGAAGGAACCCCCTGTGCTGTGCATGCGCCACCCCAGGTTTATGGGACAGCTGATATGGGAAAGGGTAATTGGCAGTGTAAAGCTGTGGCATGCTCAACCTGGGAATTCACTCCCAATCCCCCAGGGTCACGTGGCTCCAGGAAAGTCACATCCGTATGTAAAAAGTTAAGGAAAAAAAAAAGTTCAAGACCTATATAAGACTGTTTACAACCTACATAAGACTTATTTACTCGGAGGAAAAAAACTAACTCTTTGGAGATCTAAAACCTAAAAAGAAGCAACCTGTCTTCCAACATCAGCTATTAAAAGCATCCTGAAATACAACCCACTTTCATCATTTTGGGGTCTGACTTGTGAAGACTGGAGCACGATGCAGCACTTTTGCTGTCTCAGGAGCTCCCTCCAGCGTGGCAAGAGGCAGCTCCGGCTTGTCCCGCTCTCC
Source organism: Mesitornis unicolor (assembly GCF_000695765.1). Lineage (NCBI taxonomy): Eukaryota > Metazoa > Chordata > Aves > Mesitornithiformes > Mesitornithidae > Mesitornis > Mesitornis unicolor. The sequence continues at coordinate 10,035 of NW_010180426.1, read as the reverse complement.
TGGACTCTCATGTCCGCAGCAGATTTGGCCACTGCCCTTCTGGGCCTGTTGGTGTCACAGGGGCAGAAGGCAGAGGGGGTCTCAGCGAATACCCTAGGTCTCCCCAATCACATTGATTTAAGCCCCTTGTTAGCAGTGGCGAGCATCAGCCCTGGGGCAGAGCACCCTCCGTCTCACTGATTTATACCCTCTTCATCCACTGCCGCAAGGATGATTTTTCTTTTTAATCCGTTCTTGCTCTGGTGTGCTCCAGCTTAGCGCAAGCTTTGCTGGGGGAAGGGAGGCTTGATTTGATTTATGCCGGAGCTGGGAACAAAGAGGCAGAAAGCAATCGCTCTTCCCACTGCTCGAAGCCTAAGCGGGAGAGGGACTGCAGCACTAGCCAGCTTTTCCCCCTTGACTCTTTACTTTCCCAAGGCTTTGCCCAGCTCTGTTTGCATGGGGGACTAATAAGCACTGGGAGGCAGCAGAATGGCTTTAAGCTTTGAATTACTGTTCACAGAAAAATCTCCATCCCAACAGGCTCATTGTCACGGCAACAAGATTTCCCCCCCCTTCCATAAGGGTATGGCTGCTGGTGAGATGATGCACAAGGTGGCTTTTCCTGGGGGGGAAATTCAGCCCTGCTGAGGGCAGGTATGCTAGCAGCCTGGGACGCAAGGTGAATGGAGGCAACAGGAGATGCCAGCGCCCCAGAGAGCATCTCTAGGGCAGGATGACTCCATCGTGTTGCACACCCAAAGAGATGATGGGCTCAGCTGAAGTTTTGCTAGTTCTGACATCAGAACATAGCAGAGTGGGGAATGATGGCAGTTACACCTTTGTATAATCCTAGGTTATACCTGCTGACTTTAAGAGTTTGCTCTGATTTATAATCTTTTTTTTTGAATTAGATTTTGGCCTAGCCTATGCTGCCCAGGCACAGCGACAATGTATCACTTGCATATGCTGGCACAGGGTAAACCCTGTGCTAGATCTCAGCAGATCCAGAAAATCAACACATTTTCTCTTCCAGTCAACAGTGGAGACCTAAGGCAGGGCCAATTTGGTTATTTAGCTTGCACAGAAAATCTCTGGAGCACTGTAGGGATTGCAGGCTGCAGAGGTAAGATTTTACAAAAGTAAAATTTCAGAGATCTCAAAACATTTCTGACTACTAAGGCTAAGAGGCTATTTGCTAGGACTTTCCCCACCCTGCTGTGACAACAGTGAGCAAGCAAACGTGACTGTCACCTTCTACAGCGAGTGCTTCTGCCCTCTGCCACGTGCCGAGGCATTCATCAGAGCAACCTGTGCCACAACAGTCACAATGTGGGAGCATGAAAAGCACTAGAGTTTGAGCACTGTACCTCCCACCACGAATGCCACCCGCTGCCCCCAGGCAATGCTCAAGAGAACGCTGAAGTGCATCTTTTAAGCATGCTGATGGTATTACTTATTAGCGCTTTAGCATCTGGAGATCCCGTCTCTCCAGAGCACAGGGTGATGAGGGTACAGTTCTGCCCATTTACAGTGGCATTAGGTGTCCCTGAGCAGCTCATGCAGAGGAAAGCCATCACATAGACAATGCACAGACAGCAATCCTTGCTCTTGGGAGCTTCCAGCTCAAAATTTGGGTCATTTTCATGAGGAAGCCAGGCAGAGACCTAGAAGCAAGTTAGGAAGAAAAGCTACAGCAATGTTCTGCCTGGAAAACACTATTAATACTGGAACCGGCAATACAATACATTGAATGGAATCACTCACGATTTAAAGTCTACTATGGCCAGCTCTAAATAAACCCCATGGAGAACATAAAGCAAAAGGTATCTACTACCCCCATCTTATCTTCTTGGCAATGACAGTTTTTCCTCACCACCAATTTCAGCTGGAGCAGAGCGGGGCAGCATCCCCCATTCCCAGCCTTGC
>NW_010180426.1:1524-8096 GCF_000695765.1 Mesitornis unicolor | reverse complement strand
AGCAGGAAAGATCTCAGGTGACAAATTCTGGATAAATTAGAGAAGAGCATAAGCATCACTTGCCAGAGGTGCTGCATTGATTTTGGATGGCAGAGGCTCACCTGACCCAAGAAATCCTTTTCTTTTGAAAAACCACTCAAAATTATCATGCCGCCTTCTTAATGGACAGGCTGCTGTTGTCTGCTCTTCACTGCTGAGATCCTTGCAATGCCAGTTCTATGCCAATACCGGGAAAGGAACAGCCACATGTTCTGCTCTTGGCTTGTTTTCTACGGCAACACATATCAGCAAACAAGTGCTGTAATACTGCCCATTTCACACAAAATTATTGCCTATAGTAAGTTTCAGCAATGGCAAATGAGAGCAGGATTTGGCCCACACAGTAGAGGTAATACATGATCCCCATGATTAAAAATTAAGTGCACATCCATTGGTTTACCCACAGTACTACAAAATAACTAGGCTGGCACAATGTGTCTTAGTCCCTATGAATTTAATCTCCTAGAAATCATGTAAAGTCTTTCTGTTTTTTCCAGCTTTGTAAAATGCTGTGTATCTCACATGATTCAGTGCTAATGCAATGGCAATTTAGCAAAATCCAGTGAAGTATGCTTTGCATGCTAAAATAATTTTTGTTTGTTTGCTTCCTAAATGAAGAGCTTTCTGTTTTAGACCAGTTCTTTTTCCATGTGGCTCCTCAGATTTACTTTCCTAAAGCATTGTTATTCATCCTCTGAAAAGTCATTAAGATGCCGTAAGCAAGAGGTGAAGCTTTCAGGAAAACCAAAGAGAAAGTTTTCAAGAACACTTCAAACACCACAGAAAGTCAACATGAATTTCCTTGGTCACCACTCCAAGGCTGTTAAATACAGTGCCACTGTGAATGGTTAACCTTTCCTGAATGTATCTGATTTCTGCATTTATAAAGCCAGCATGTAAGAATACCACCTGAAGGAGGAAAAAATAAAGAGGCATCCAATAAGCCTCTAGCACCAGAGCTTGGTGAAGTACAAGGAACTTGCAGCAAATACAGTGTCTCTTTACTTTGCTGGTTTAGCTTTGAACAAACAAGTTAATCTGGAGTTGGAAAAAAGGAACACTTATTTCCAGTAAATAAAATGAGAGACATGGCACAGAGCTGCTGGTTATAGAATCAGAAGAACATGGAGATGGTAAAACAGTTCAATTTGCTAGCTTCAGGTAACATTTCCTTTGGTCAATAAACCAGCACTGAACGCAAAACACGCTCCGATATCCTGGTTTTTGCTTACGTATCCAGCACATTTAATATTATTTCATGCAACTAAGTGCCACTTCTTTGCATGTTTAATTGCATTCTTTTTTCTACCCAAGAGCTATTTAATTCAAGTTGCCAGAAAAACAAAATACAAACAGAACACCAAACTCAAGTAAGTCTTATAGTTAGAGCATCAGACAATGAAAAGTCAACATGAATAAATATATACTCAGCTCTAAAATCTCACATGTATGGGTATGTCCTAATATATAGTGCAGAGACTATATTTAATTAGATGGACATATTTGAAAGTTTAGCAAATGTAAACCAGCTTTTTCATTAGACAGATAGCAAATTCAGCCAAACAATCTGGGTTTAATTTCACCTACAACTGAATGTACCTCCCATGAAGTCCACTTGCTTATAAATCCATTGATGAAACAGAGTCTCTTGCATCTAGGTCGTTTTGTGAAGCATGCTGAGGCTGCTGGAAAAGTATGTTCAAAAATCAACAAATTATGGGATTTGCTGAATTACATACTGGAATATACACACTGGTTGCATCCTGTGCAACAGGCTGGAAAACACAGTGTAGTAATGTTACTACATGTTTATTTTCAGGCATAAATATTATCAAGGAGTTTTGGACTACACCTAAAAAAAATCTCTGGGGAACTTGAGAAATGCTGCAAGAAGAGCCAAGAGAACCTGGTTGGTTCCTTGGCTCTGCTCACAAGTTACTAAGACCAGCCTCAGCAAGTGTCCACTTCTTTAATGGCTCCTCTGTAATGGCAACTGAAATTATCTACTTTCACTGATGCTTAGCTCAATACTACCTGAGATAACTAGGAAAAACATAAATTAATAGCTCAGTACTTATTAAAAGCAGCATTTTGAAGTGGACCTCCAGGAAAGCAACCAAGAATTAACTGGGGACAGAATCTGAATTCAGTTTGCCTTTCCGCAGTACGGCTAAGACCAGGCAGGAGTAAGATGCAGTGTGGTATGTGGAGAAGCGTACCTTGCTGTCAGCTGTGTGTTACAGGGCACAGACACAGCTCAGTCAAGGCCATGCCACCCTGCTACCACCCAGCTAAAGCAGAGCCTTGCTGCCAGGTGGGGTAAATAAGAGAGTGGGGAAAGACTTGGGTCTTCCTGGCTCTGTCATGCCAACAGCTCTGGCTCTCAGTGCCCTGATGCCTATTCCTGCTCTGCTACACCTGCCACAGCTTGTGCTACCATAACCCTAAGCTTCCTCCTCAAATAGCTGCAATGAAAGCATCCTATTGCAGGCTGCATGGGCTGCAGCACTTTGGGAGCCTCTGCACTCAAGGTTACTTGCCCCCAGCCCAGCTGAATCAGTCCTCTATAATACTGCCATTGCACCAAGCCAGCTGGGTTACCTCAACCCCCCTTTGCTGGGGGTATGAGGTGGCTGGTGCTTTCTCTAAAATTCTCTACGCAGGCAAGTCCTAATATCTTTTGGTATCAATAGGAGCCTATCCACTGAGTTTTACATACTTCAAATTAAGTGCTGTGTGTACAGATTTTTCAATTAGGGCAACTAAGGGCTTGGGTATTCTGTGCTCATTAACACTGATAGGATTTGGGCATCCAGATCATTTGGGCACCTTTGCAAATATCAGCCATAAAGCATAATATACTCATGTACACCATACATGTCCTTTTCTTTGCTGGGATGTAACAGGAGCTATTTCTGGTTATATAAAAAACTGGTTACCAGTAAAAACAGCCAGCACCCCAAAGCAATGATGAGAGAGGAATTTATTCCATCCCATAGACCTGTTGATTAAAACCATCATTCACATAACTGAAAAATGAACTGCCATAGAGACAAACTACCCTGGAGCTTGCTCTTTCATTCTATAGTAATCATTTCACACAACATAATTATCTTGAAAAGCTGCTGATGACAAGGCTAAAATACAAAAATGTTCAAGAGTATCTCCATGAACAGTTTACTGATCTGGTTGCTAAATTTTCAGCACATACAGAAGTTGGGAGGGGTCTTTGTCTGCTTGTCTATATTAACATTTGCATTTGCTGTTCATAAGAAAATACAGGCTTGATCATGTTAATTGCAGCTCTTTCATCTTTCTGCTTCAAGCTGTATTATAACTGACCCAGCTCAAATATGCAGTGCTAAAGGGATCCAGAAATAGAGGGAGATACATGCCATAATCCTGTCTACTATCTTATGTGTTGTTCCACAAGATGCCCTCCAATTTAGACTGCAAGGCAGCGAAGATGCCAGTGCCCAAGCTCTCCTATTTAAAGGCAGTGCTGGGTTAGCTCCAGTAAGCTGGGAAGAAAAGGGACACGGGGACATATTTAAAGTATCGTTCTTCTGTGAATAGCACACCTTCACATGAGAAGCAAAGCCTGTGATAGATTCTGGGGGCACTGAAAATGCCCACGTACATTGTACTACAGCCACATGTTTGCAGGAGCTGAGGTCTGAATCACAAAGCACTGAGACAGCGACTGTGGTTTACAGTTAACACATAATATTGCAGCATAACATCAAGCACCATCTGAACAGGCAGGGCAGGGAAGGTTTGTTTTGAAGGAAAGTCAGGTAACAGAAGTCAAGCTACTCATTTATGCTGCCGTGTAATGAAAGACACTCTGTAAACTACCCAGGTCAGTCTCCCTTGGGCATACGGTGCTAAAGTCCAAATCTGATGTACCACAACTGTCCCTGTCTCTCCTTGGAAAAGAAGAAAATGCTTCCCATTCCTACTGCTACCAAGACTTTTATTTCTTGAAAATGCTATCGGCCTTCACACACTGTGCGCTAGAGAGATTAATAAAGTGAAGAAGCACGGGTGATAACCAGGCAGGACACCTGGATGGGTTTGCTTGGGGTGCTGCAGAGCTGCAGTAACAGCAGCATCCGACAGCCCCAGCCTGGAGTCAGCTGCAGACTCAGGCAGAGGCCCTGGGTGAGCAAAGCCCCTTGACCATACACCATGGGGAGAAGATTTGCCTCTGGGAGTGCGCTGAATGCTGCACCTTCCCAGGCAATAACGTGAACTCCAAAAACATGTTGAGAGGAGGAATGGAGCAGATAAAAGGCTGAAGAGAGCTGCAATCCTCATAAAAATGTGATGGACAGATAGAGCTTCAGCAGCGCTTTGCCTGGGAGCAGACCCACAGAGGAGTGGAGGATGGTGGCGTCAGCGAGATTAAAGGCTTCTCGGAGTGTTCTGCTGTTCACTTTACTCTTTCTCTCAAATGGATACCAGCAAGAGAGGAAGGCAGATAAAGAGGCCTTATTTCTGACAACGGCTCCTGAAAGCCTGGCTTTGTGGCAGCTCAGGAGATGCATGCCAGGCAGGAGTGGGATTTGTGCTCCCTGCAAGGAGGCAGCAACGGAGCAATATGTTTTTAGACAAAGTATAAAAACAAAATGAAAATACAGAAATGTTCGTAACTTATCTGAGGCTATGAGTTGTATCTTGCAGAGTTGGGAAGGCAGCTTGGCTGGTCCCTCTGGAGACACGAAACCCTGCCTGGGAGCTGGGCCAGAAAACTCAGCACTTGGGAAAACACTGCTGGAAGATCACAATTCATCCATACAGGAGCAATTAGGATTTTTCAAGTGAAATAATTAAGTCCAGGCGAGTATACATGGAAAACACACAATGCCCTGATGCCTCCCGGAGAAGGACATTGAGAGGCTGGAGCAAGGACAGCGAAGGGCCATCGGGATGGCTGGGGGCACTGACCTGCTACACTGGGGCAGGAGCCCACAGAGATGGGGGAATCTCTAGCCTTGGGATTCTCCAGAAGAGGATTTAAAGTAAAACCCAGCCCTGACACAAACACCATCTTCACCAAACTCTGACATGGCTCTGCCAGACTGATATCCAAAAATGACACCTTTGGTGCTGTTCAGTAACTTGCCTGGAATGCTTTGGGAGTAGACACAAAGAAATAAAAAGAATTCAAGTAAAACACATCATCGCAGGTGAAAAACACACCTAACACACACTTGGCTGTTATTATGAAAGAGGGATTTTGTATGGAAGAATCCTTTACTTATCCAAAGCAGAGTATTTCTTTTACCTGCTTAGTTCTCTGCAGGGTGGTTCCTTTGTTTTCCTGCACAGGCAAACCTCTGTAACAGAGACCACTAAATATTTCTGATATATACTGGTACATATAACTAGAGAATGTGTTGACAGGCAGAAGCAATTTAATTTCAGTCAGGTTTCATTTTTAAATCCTCAGACCCTGACCTTCGATAAAAGCTTGGCTATGATGAGCGCAGAAAGCACATCTGTCATCATGGGGAAAAAATGGGAAGCCAAAAACCAGAGCGTGTCCATTTTGAAAATTAGCTCTTTTTATTTTTTGCTCTGCATTTAATAAGCTTCTGAGTAAGGAAGATTTTTCAGAGTTTCCCAAATATGGTTTCTTCTCCAGCTTAAGTCAATTTGGTATCAGTACACTCCAGAAAAGCCCATGTGTTTAAGTCAGAAAATCTGCATTAATATTAATGTCGAACAGGAAAGAAATTTGGGAGTTGGACTATTTGGCAGTTTTAAGAAATGTATTTAAAGGTGTGCTTAACCCAAGAGATAATCCATTATTGTCATAATCCAGCAGTTTCAAAGGACAATAAGAAGTGATGTTACTGGCTTTTTCCAGTGTGTGAAGGATGCAGCAAATGTCAGGACTCAACTGCTTATCGGAGGGCCCCTCCACCCCAATTGTCACTCCGACAGAGAGTTCCCTGGTGGCCTCCAAGGCATTTCTCCTGTCTGACCTAATTTTCTCTGCTGCGGAAGTGGGATAATACTGAGTCATATAGGATTTATGATGGGAAAAGGATTTATTTTATCTTATAAAACATGCCTTAGAGATGCTAGCTGTAGTTAAAGGCCCAGTGTGTGCAGCAGCAGGGAAACACAGGGTCTCTCGCATTAGAAGCTTGCTGTTTAATCAGCTGCAGCTGACCAAGTGAGGGAAAGCAGTGCTTGCATTTCTACACAGTGAATGGTGGTTCTGATGAATTCTTCTGTATTTTTATTTATACTTTATCTATTTGTCTATTTTTCCATTCATTCAACTTAAAGCGCATTGAATATTTCATAAAACTGTTAATATTACGTATTTTTTTTTATTCCTTATAAATATACCCTGTTTGTTCCACTCTGTAAACTGGCAACTGATGAAAGGGTTACATAAAACTTTGAAAATGTTTATGGCAAGGATTTATTGTACTACTCAGGTTCCCCAAACAAGACAGATATGCCAGGTACATAAGGACACTTTAAAAAAGTGGAAGAATTTCTACTCATTGCAT
>NW_010180426.1:0-1511 GCF_000695765.1 Mesitornis unicolor | reverse complement strand
CTGAGTCTTCTGGTTTTCTAGAGAGAATAATTAACATCTTCCTGCCAAGTGAAACTTGAGAAATCTCCACTGGGGGTCTCTGTTCTTCAGAGCTTTCAGTTTTTAATGCCAACTCAATGCCCTGAGATTGACTCAAGGTTCTTCAATGGGAAGGAGCCCTGATAGCCTCCATGAAGCACAAGAGGGCTGTAGATGAAACCTGTGCTGACTACCCAAACGCAGGTTCTGAGTGACCATGGAAATTAGGTGGTTTACAGAGAGCACTGGAAAGCATATATTGCAGCATTATTTAATTTTCCCAAATAATCCCCTATTGTATTATTTTCAGTAAGCAAAAAGGAGCTCTTTCACTCACATGCAGAGAATACTTGACAGTCATGAACAATATCTTAAAGAATCACAGAATGGTTGAGGCCAGAAAGGACCTATTGAGATTATCTCATCTAACCCACCTGGTCAAGCAGAGTCAGCCAGAGCAGGTTGGCCTGGTCTGTGTCCAGCTGGATTTTGAGTGTCTCTGCAGATGGAGGTCTTCCAAGACCCATTGTAGTAAGCAAAAGGAAGATCAAAAGAAGACTGCCACTCCATCTCTGGAGACATTCAAAACCCACCTGGACTCATTCCTGTGTGATCTTCTGTAGGTGATCCTGCTCTGGCACGGGGGTTGGACTAGATGATCTTTCGAGGTCCCTTCCAACTCCTAACATTCTGTGATTTTGTTGTAAGTTCATTGCAAAACTCCTGGTAATTGAACCAGCTCTGAGCAGGAGATTGGACTAGATGCCCACCAAAGGTTCCTTCCAACCCAAATTATTTTACAAGACCATGACAGTGGGGATCATAATTCTGGCAAGATGTCTTCTGTTTTAGAAAAGCTTTCACATCTGTAAAGAAATACTCGAAACACTGGCTCCTTGGCCCATGGATCAACCTAGAGCTGGAGTTCAGAGAAAGGGAAAAAATGCAAATCTACAAGTCATTAGGGGGCTGCAGAGGATGCTCCAGAGGAAGCTAGGGGTGGATGCCAGCACATCTGAGGCAATCCGAGTCTCTGGATGGAGGGAGTCCCCTGGAGTATGGATCAGCCTATGGCTTTGTCATGAGGAGTTCTCCATCTAGAGAGTGCCTTGGAGGCCAGTGTAAACCTAGGCTGGGTGTTCATGTCAGGGTACAGCTCAGGGCTGAGACAGTGAGAAAGGCCAGAGCTATAGCAGGGTTGTGAGAATGCTGGGAAACAACAGAGCCTGTTTCTGCGAGCAATAGTGTTTCAGGAGTAGCTGCCTTTTGAAAGGATTTGAGATTCAATTCAGAGGAGCATTTTAAAAAAGGCACCAATGTGCAAGATCTACCACTAAAATGTTATTACAAGTCCTCAGTGGCTAGGAAACCCACTGCCAAAATCTGAGAGAAGATAAAAATTTTCTATTGCTGACAATCTAATAGTCAAGTTAATTATTTTCTTTTTCTTTTTTCTTTTTTTAGTTAGGGATTGGAAGGGACCTCAAAAGATC
>NW_010180425.1:8477-12651 GCF_000695765.1 Mesitornis unicolor | reverse complement strand
ATCCCTAACGTTCTGGGATTCTGTGAACTCTCTAATACATATTTCCTGTAATTTTCTGTGCTCAGGAATTTAGCTGCCTGTGATGGTGTTTCCTAGCAAAAGCAAATGCTAATTTGATCTACGTTTCTCTTGTCTTCTCATAAAAATATTTGCAGCTGAGTACTTGCAGAAGCAAAGTTAGTTATTTTCAGTGCTATTTCAAACCTGGGGTTTTTTTTGTTTTCTTTATGCAAGTGCATGCAGCCTGCCCCAGCACTAGTGACCAGTGTCCTGGCTGCCTGGTTTTCCTGCTGCGTATGCCAGGGAGGGGGAGTTTTGCAGCTGGTGTCAGGGGGTAAGATGCAGCCCAGCCTGGCAGTCCCCATCTCTGGCGCTTCCATCCAACACCTCCTGCCACCAGGCTTGGTGGCAGACTAGCTGAGTAATTCGGTCCCAAACAGTGGAAGGGAGCGCAGGTGCAAGTCCAAGCTGGATATGGAGACAGAAAGCAGGATATCAAGTACACACAGGGGTAAAATAGTGAGTTTCCTGGTAAAACTGTTGAATTGATGGCAGCGATAAAATAGAATAATGCATGAGCTTACATTTATTGAGATTCTAGTGTCTTTCAGTTGAATGGAATCAGCCACAGCACCATTTCAGCTCTCTGCAGTCTTACTCTTACATCCGTGCATCTATTTGTGCTCACTCACCTTTCTTGTTTTAAATTATCTCTGCCTCTCTCACGACATTATTTCTCCTCTAAAATGCTGAAGCCTGTATGTTTCAAGCTGTATTCAATCTCCTCTCTTACACTGCTTTACCCAACACCTTTTTAAGGAGAATGGTTTGAGGTGCCATCACTTCTCTGTGTCTTTCATTACTTATTTGGTGAAATGAGGTAAAATACTACTTCTTACGTCAATAGCCAAAAATCTGTACTGAGCAAACACTGTATCAGGATGCTAGTTGGGTAGTGGTTTATGCATTAACGTGCCTTTGTGTAATACTGAAAGATCAGACTCAACAGCAGAAAACTGATATGTTGTTGTTCTGTTCTGAAAACAGAATCAGAAGTAAGAGTTCGGGTTTTCATCCTGTTAGGGATGCTGATTCATGGAGTCTTTGGACGAGTATATACTTGATAAACTCCATGTTTTGTTAGTTGCCCCAACAGCTTTTTTCCTTCTTAAAATCAAAGGAGTAATTGTGCATACTGAACTCCTAGCACTGCATATAGTAAATGTCTGGGGATTGAGTTTACGGGCTTAATACTTACAGTTCAACAAGTGACCTTTTTCATTGGTGGTGGTGCATTTAAAACTAGAGAAAAAAGGTCAGGCAGACCTGCTGCATGTAACAGAGTGAAAAGTAACAAGAAAAATAATTGTTGTGTGTTTTGTTTTTTTTTTGCAGGGAAGCGTGGCCGCTTTCCACCAAGGATGCAGTACCAGGCCACTCCTGACAGCCGATCTGCCCCTCATTTTCCAAGGGCTCACCTTGCTGAAGCAGTTGGCAAAGCCAAGACAGGTGGAGGTGGTGGTGGAAGCACTGGTGGAACTGGGAGAGGTCTTGTGGGGCAGATTATCCCTATATATGGATTTGGCATCTTCTTATATATCCTGTATATTTTATTTAAGGTAAGACCGACATAAATTGAAAAGTCGGGGAAATAACAACTGAAAAAACCCTCAAAACAGAAACAACAGTCCCATTTCTTTACCTGGTTCCATTTCAGCCTTGCTCAAACAGACACTGTTTATGATGGACCATTTGCCTGGTGGTTGAAATACCGGTGTATCCTGTGGGTTTTGCTATTGCAGACTGTAGCTACGATTGCAGGGACAGGTTGCTGTGATTCTGTATTGGCCTCTGACCTCTTACAGTTTTTTTAAGGAATTTTTTTTCACCCCTGGAAAATGTGTATGTCTAGAACAATGTTCAATTAATTTTGAATATACACATAGTATTCTGTTATGTGTGACTGCATATTAGATATACTGTATATGTCACTTGTGTTACGTATTTAAAGTGGAAGAGAGGAAGTACAATTATTGCATACCTTCAATAGAAAAGCATTGAAGAATGGGAGTTTGTAAGGTTGTATGGACCATGCTGGAACTACCCTAGCTGAGGAACTGGTTGAAAGCTGGTTTAAAAAAGCACAGCCCGAATTCTCCTCAAGTGTTTCACACTTGATTTGAACTTCTCGTGGCTTTTTGTTACACAGATGTGACTTGCATGTAGCGGATGACAGTGAGCTCTGTGGGAGGAGGGAGAAGGGGACTTGTGGAAATGTTTGTACTTTGAGTGGGGACTGAATCCAGACTGAGCAGTGTCCAAAGAGTTGAGCCTAATCTGGACAGGCAGAGGCAAGAATGAGGTGAACTGTGTGAACTGATCAAACACAGAGAAGACAAAAGAAATAGATAGCCTGCAGTTTCTGTATAGAGCCAGCCAGGATCTGCTGCAGGTACAAACTTGGTAAGGAATAATGGAAGAAAGCATTGCAAAAGGTACAAGAGGGGTCACATACAGTTCCTTCAGAACCTGTCTTTTATTTCACAGTAATTGCCCAGTGCACTGTTTCTTCCCTCCTATATGCACAAGAATTACAGGATCAGGCTGGAACAGATAAATATTCTAAAGTAAAAAAGTTATTTTTTGTAAGTTATGCTTTCACTGTGCTTAAAAATATAATTTGTTCCAAGTGTCTTTCAGTTTTCAGCTGTCAAGATCTCCCAGGCATCTTTCATACGGTTGTCTGGTTTTGCTGCTGGGCATGCTTTTTTGTGGTTACTTTCTGGCATATTTTAGTTTTCTGTCCTTTTTTTTCTGTTGCCTGTGGGGCTCATTTATTATTACTGCTGTAACACACAGAAGGCTTGTCTTTTTTCACTCATCAGCTGGCTTCCAAGGGAAAAAGTGCTGCTGGAGAGCGGAAATGCCCTACTGCTGCACCTGGAAACCTGAAGAGGAAAATCAGTGAGTATGACTTCTGGGCTGTATCTGTGTAGCTGTTGACTCTGTAGAGGTCTAACTGGGGTCTTCAAGTTCTGTGCACACTGTAAAGCTGCTGTTCCTCCTGGTAAAGAAAAAGCCAGAAGCTTCCATGTTGGAATGAGCAAGAGTTGAAGTGAATTACTGCCCCGTCACTTTCTTAATCTCTTTTGGCTAACGAGGCTCTGTGATAGTAGCCTGATCCCCAGGCCCCCTGGAAGCAATAGCTTTTCATGAGGTTCACTGAATTAACTATGGATTTGCTGAAAAGCTACGTAGCTAATGCTTAAAAATAGATAATAGGATGTCCACCTACAATTATTCTGTATTTTCTAATATTCTAGTCATAGTATGTTAAGACACTACTGAAACTAGCTTCATTTTTTAGAATTTGTGAATTCTTAGCCATCACCAGGCACTCCCCTACTTTTTCCTCTCTCTTTTTGCAATGCTCAAAGTTTTGATTAGTGCAATAAAGAAAGGAAGCAGTATTCTGAAATGTTATTTTGATTTTACCTAACATTGGTGGGATAGATTGAACTATTTGTAGACGTTTATTAGATAAATTAATAAGCTTACTATTGAAGACTGGATGAGTAGTTACCATAACAATATTTAAATGTGTTGTGTTTAGCTGGCTAAATTGTAATAGGAAAGAAAAGTACTTAGGGCTTTATAGAAACCGCTAGCAGTAAGGTAATTCTCTTAACATAGCTGTAATTATCTTGACATTAATGTGTATATTAGGAATACCTAATACACTCAGTGCTATAGATTGTATTTTCAGTGCACTTGTACTGCATTGTGCTTGGCAATTTTGTGCAATTTATTAGCAACAGTAACTATATTTTTTCCTCTAATGCTTGGTAGGAGAAACTAACTTTGCAGTAAGTTAAATATTTACTGTCATTATACCCCAAAGAACTAGTGGTGAAAATTATTCTGCCTTTTTCTAGAGCTCTTCATTTGTATTCGTAAAGCATTCACTGCGAGCTGTAGCAGCGTGGGTGACAGGTCCCTGGACTAGGAACCACTTACGTCGTGACTTGGAGGGAGTAACTTCCTTTCTCTTGGCCAGTTTCCCTTCCCCTGTTTTTAAAGTCTCAGACTTCAAAATAATGACATGAGTGATACATTAAGTAATTGCATTTTCTGCAGAAGAGAGATCTTTCCGAAAGCAGGATGTTTGTGGATG
>NW_010180425.1:2595-8446 GCF_000695765.1 Mesitornis unicolor | reverse complement strand
CCTGCTATGTTGGAGTTCCATTGTGGCTTTCTGCCGCTTACATGGCTGTGTCTGCAGCAGCTGAGGATTTGACTGACCCAGGCTGGTTTCATTCTGTTCTGCAGTTGGGAACAATGAAGTCTCAGCTATAGGATTTTGAGCGTGAGCTACAAAAACCAAACAAGGAGCTCAAGCGTTTTTGTTGACATCCATGGTGTTGCTTCTTTGCTGTTAACCCTTTCAGTTAAATAAAGCCAGTATGTTCCTGCATGTATGCACGTGTGTCTGCTGTTGTGCTACAGACACTTTTGTTTTCTAGGTGCAAACATGCCAACACAGTGCTTGGCTCCCAGACAGACACCATGTCTAGCTGTTGTGCATCCCAGTAAGCCTGGCAGGTCATTAGTACTCACTGCCAGCCCTGGCACAGCTGTGCAGGGTTGGATGCCATCAAGACCTTGAACTTTATTCTCTTTGATAAAGATGTGATTTCTCAAACCTTAGACTCATTAGAAAATGTTTGAGTGACCTTTTCTCTCTGTTCCCAAGGATTTAACAGGGAAATTCTGCAGTAGATAGTAAACCACTATGGTTTCCTCATTAAAAAAAAAACCAACCACAAAGTATTTCCATTTCCTTAACTTTAATTTCCAGGGCATTTACCGTGGCCCACTTGCTCTGCTCATTGGAAGGTAGTGTGGGAACCTTTGAAAGAAGGTGGTTTCTGTGTGTCCTATAACCATTGGCGATAGTCTTCACCTTCTTATACCAGGAAAAGTAGGTAGATCTCTTTAAGCTGCAAGTTTTGTTTGGTACAGCATATGCTACCTGTGACAATGGGACAGGACTACATGGTCAAAGTTCCTCCTGACAGATCTTGGGGTTGTGTTTGTTTTACAGCTGACTATGAGCTCACTCAACTGCAGGAAAAACTAAGAGAGACAGAAGATGCTATGGAAAAATTGATCAACAGGGTAGGACCTAACTGTGACAGGTATGTTTCAAATTATAGCATTTTAAGAAGAGATTCTGCTCTGATTAGAAATTAAATTAAACTTTCATACAGTGGTTATATTAAAATAGCTTTTTATTACTCTTTCAAACTGTAGAAATTTTATTTTCGACATCACACTTTTTATTGTGCAGTTTTTCTCTTTTCAGAGAGAAAAATGTTTTCTTTTTTCAGAAAATATTTAAAATAAATAGTTTTTTCCAACTTCATTCTTCTTAAACAGAAAAGCAACTATCCCTGCCCTCCCCCTTTGTACAGTATGTTATTTGGAAGATAATGACAGGTACACGTAAACAGAAAATAAAACATCTGCATTTGAAGTATGTAAACCAACCTGTCTTCTGTGACCAAAGCAACATTCTGAACAACCCCTAAGAGACCCATTTTTTAATGGTATTTTCCATTTTATTGGATTATTTTTCAAAATAGAAATGCTGTTATAATTTATGTAAATGCGTGTTAGAATATCCCTAAAATATTTCTTTAAGGGCAGAATTGTATAATAATCTGATTCCCTAATCTGTAACCAGTAAATCCATGCATTTGCTTCTACGTATAAAAGAAAAGAGGAGTTGTAAAATCAACATTTTAAAAATTAATTATGTTTATTAATGTCTGCTATAACTCTGAGATCACTATGCTACATTATGACAAACCACTGTAAACAAGTCTGTGTTTTTCATGAGGAGTGTAACACCACATTTATAGGACAATGCACAACTGCAGTGTTTGAAAATTTAAATACCATGAATATCGAGGTGATGTTTGCAAGCAAAAAAGATAGCTGTTCAAGTTTGAATGCGTGTTAACTTTGTCTGGATCAGCCAGTGCCTGTTTTAACTCATTCTGTAGGAACAATTCTGTGCCAGGCTTGCACGTTATTTTCATTTATGTTTCAAGCCGCATTCTTTCTGAGTGTGTCATTTGGCCCACTTTGCACCGTGCCCTGTGTTGTGGCTGCACTCGTCTCAGCAGGATGAGGTGCCAAACTCGGCTGTGTTAGGCCAGGTTCCAGCAGAACCCCTTGCTCACCCGCCTGCTCGTCGTGGTCTCGTCCTGTCCTTGTGGGAGCTTCCAGCTCTGGAAGACAAGGGAAGAGCAGCCACCATCTGCCATGCCATGAGCAACCCCTCCATCCCTGCAAGCTCTCGGCAGCCCTGCCCTCTGCTTCCTGCCCTTGCGCCATAGCCCTTGCCCACCCAGCTGCTCACCATGGTCTGCTCCTGTCCTTGTGTGAGCCTCTGGCTCTGGAACCAGCTGCCCTGGTTTTGTTAGTGGAAGAGAAGGGTACAGTTCTGACTGTTACTCATCTCTGTCTGGGAGAGCTAACACAGTGTTCTATGCGTACCTTTAGGCTGCCAGAAACAGACTTACGAGCTGCCCGGATGCTGTGCTGACTCTCAGGATAGGATATTTGTACTGAGAAAATGTGTTTAGGGTCTGATCCATTATTTGTTCCACTTTATGTTACTGGCTCAGAGCCTTTATTCAGTAGAACTTCCCTTCTTTGTTCAACCAGACTGCTTATATAGATGGATCTAAAAGCCTCAAGGGAAATTGGAATCTGAATCTTGATGGAGAATCTTGTTATGTCGTCTCTTCAAAGAAAAGGGGACAAGCACCTCTAGATGAAGCAAATAGCTGATTTTCCAATACACCCAGACTGAAGCTTTCTTAATCTACACTCTGATGCTCTTTAAGTTCAGGAATACTGGCTGAATATCTTAAAATAAAATGTATGGTTAGAAAGTGTAATTATAGCACAGAGTACAGGGCTAGGTTTATTCAGTCTGGATGTTGATAGATTTAAATAAAAAGAAAAGAGGAAAAGAGAGCAAAAATTACTTAAGTTCCATTTACTAATACACAGCTAAACAGAAATCCTTACAACAGAAGTCAGAGGAAGAAATAACTGGTATCAAATTTAAACTAATGCTGACAGACCCCAAGTGAGACCCTGCCCCATTGGACTAGATATGACAAAGAGACTCCCAGCCTGCCAAGTTCTAGTAACCAAGCAAGTATTTGGCACTATCACAAAACCCAATGTATCACCATAACACACAGTGCTTGTAAGAGTGCTGAGGTCTGAGCTCATGCCTCAGTGTCCTCTCGCTGTACTTGGAGTGTTCTCCTCCCAGCTGAACTGCTCCAGGATTTATCCTGGCTTTCTCCTGGTGAAGATTCTTATAATACAATTTTGTATATCTTCTTCAAAAAATTATTGCTTTGGAAATCTGGATGAGTATAGAAGGACAGTTTACTCTCATATAATGCTGTCCCACAGAAAGAAATCCTGTTTCCCAGCAATAATATATGCTGTGCTGTGTGGTATTATTCCGCTCTCTTCTGTAGCAAGCATATGTGGTAATTTCTTGCTGTGGCTTGTCCTGCTCATTTCTTTGTCTTTCAAAAACACTTGACTGAAGTGAGGCTGGAAGACCTCTCAATACTGTTAGCTGGGTTTCTCAGATGGGATAGCTATTATTATCCAGCCCTGTGTTGTACAAGGTAGGCAGGCAGGAACATGGATTTGCTTTTTTTTTTATAATGAGGCTTGAAAACCAATCTCCAAACCAACCAAGGAGACCTCCTTCCAAACCAGCATACCAGTTGGAATTGCTACAGAAACCACCCTTGCAGAAATGCAAAACTTTAACGGAGTACAAGTACAGATACTTTTAATAAGGCCTTGTGTTAGCAAGGACTAGGAGCAAGAAGAAGAAAGCAAGAGGAGGAAAAAACTACCTGGGCAGGTCCTCAGCAATGTAACCAAACCTAAAGTGAGAGATGGACAAAGATAGTTGTTACACACGCTTAAGTGGGTAGCATGTAGTAACTAAAGATTTAATGATTCACAGCTCTGAGAAAACCTTAACACTCTTCCCACCTCTTTCTTCAACAGGTTATACATTTAAATTTTGCAGTTTGGAATTTATCACCGTATTCTGTCACTAAGGAGACCACACAGTATCTCCCGTTTCTAAATGCAGACCTTTATAGTCCAGTATCTCTCAGCAGAGATGAGAAGCCTTGCCGGGAATTTGATGATTCAGAAGTAAAGACTTGATTGATGGTTATATGGGGCTCTCTGCATTAAAAGCATGCGTGTTGCTTTTTTCCAGACTTTTAGCAGAGCGTTTCACTGGTGGGACAGTGGTATAGTGGGCACAGAAGGTGATTTCCCTACCCATTCTCACAGATGTCACACCCATATTCCTTTCACACTCTGTGTTAAATTTGGTGTTTTGAAACCACTTTAACTTGAAGAATACTTGTAAATATTTTTCTCAATAGTAGCAGTGTTCAATACTCTCTTTAAAAAAAGAGAAGTCCATTTCTGGTAATTAGGTAAGAGGTAGAAATAATGCAGCTGTATTACCTGGTTTTGAAGTCCCGTTTACCAGGCTGTCAATTGGAAAAACTTACCTTTACCATAAGCTGAGCAAATGTGATACAGAAGAGAGAGAGACTGTATTCTGTGGGGTGCCATTCTTGGGCTATAGCTGCATTTTAATAGTGATTGTTTTAAGATCATGAAGCAAACAAACACCAGTTGACGTAGAGATACCATGTTACATTATGGATTTTCACTGCAGTCATGATAGGTCTTTATGAAATGTTCTGATCTCAGTGTAAGAATAAGAAACCTTTACTTTAGCTGTTAGTAAGCACTTTGGGACTCTACAAAATGTAAGCATTGCCACTATGAAAAGTAATAGCTGTGCTGGAGCTGCAAACACACAGAGCAAAAATAATCTCCTTTTCTTACACTGTAAACCTTTTGCATCTGTTGTCCTCTTAGTATTCACAAGTGGATTATATCCTGGTAAATCTCATGTATGCAGGCAGCCAGATGTTTTATATATTGCCAGCATCCTACAGTAGGTCTTGTAGAGGCCTTAAATGAAGTAGAAATAGTGCATGGGCTTTGGTTCCTCCCTCTCTACAGGGACATTTGTCTTTTAAGCAAGGTATCTGAAGGAGGAATACTCTGAAATACTCACAGAGACTTTGTGTTGCAATAAGACAGTATCCAGAGTATCCGGCATGTTAGGAATTTTCCTGTATGAAATGCCTCAGTGATGCAGCTGCCTTGATTGATCCTGTTATCTGAGCTGGCATATCTTCCCATTGTGCCAAACAGACAGGCCTCTCTGTGATATATATTAAAATTACATACACTTTTGTCTATAAAAGGAGGATTAGTTTGGCAGTTCTATTACAGCTTCTGTCAAAGGCTGATGAAACCATTTATTTTTGTGTGCCTGTTCATTCACATCTCAAATTCTCCATCTGCATAACCCAGGCTTTTGAGAAGATGCCGTCTCACACCTTCACTTGTTCTGTGGAACAAACTGCAGCTTGAGCGGACTCGGCGCAACCTCCACATAGCGTTGGGACCGTGTCAGCTTTTCAAGCTGTGAGGCAAAGTGCCCGTTCCTCAGGGGAAGCACAGAGAAGTGATGTTGAGCCTTGTGATCCCAGTCACAGTTTAAGCTGGGTAGCTGCTGATGAATCCAGGGGCCCTGCTCCTGGGCTAAGTTCAAATACAGACAACTGTGTGTGCCGCTGTGCACAGGAAGTGAGCCCAGGGTCAGCACTTTGATCTCCATCACACAAACTGGCAGCATGATGCTCATCTCTTCACCTTCAAACCAGTATGACTCTGCTGGCTTTAGGGAAGTAACTGTCATGTCACCATCATTCCAGTATGTGTCAGAGAGCTGCTGTAGTCATGACAGTTAAAAATTGGAAACTGGATGCTGCAGGTTTTCAAGTTTATGAGAATTCAGATACCTGAAACAAGATTTAGGTAGATACTAATCACCTAAATCCGAAATTTTAATCTGTTTCCAG
>NW_010180425.1:0-2564 GCF_000695765.1 Mesitornis unicolor | reverse complement strand
TCTTCCCATCTCACCCCTAAGATTCACTGAGCAGCTGTCTAATCTTGGAGATTATCTGATGATCTGGAGATCATTAGAGATCATGTGCCTGACCTCACGTACTGCCTACAGTTCAGCATTCTGCGCATGCCAGGAGCCACCCTCTCTGAGTAACTGAGAGTGATAAATCCTGCCTAAAACACAGCGAGACTCCAAAGAGTGCCAGAGTAGTGCCTTAGTCCCCTGAGAGGCTTGAACTGGCACTTACCTAGAGATCAAACACCTGCTCAAGGATAACTGGAAATTCAAGACGAAGTGAGCACAAGTCAGACCCATTTTCGCCCCTAGGTACAGCCAGTGTCTTTCTTACTCTGACCTACTGAGTTTGTTAGTGGAGCTCAGATCACCACCCTCCAAATACTTCTTTTTGGTCCATAAGATTTTTAGGACATTATTTTTTTCCCAGAGAAAATAACATGTAATGACTACATGATCTTATCTGTTGGAAGCATTTTTGTTACACATTTAGGTGATAGTATTACCTGAGGAGTATTAATTACCAGAATCAGACAAAATTATAGTTTACTTTTGATCTAATAACGATCTCAGTCCTCTCCTACTTTTCCTCTGATTCTGAAGCCACGTTAAAGTTAAATGTAACACCTTCTTTTCTTTTTTAAATCTGCATTCCTGTTTCTCCCCTGCCCCCTGCCAGGCAGCACTGTTGACTCTGTGTAATAACGTGGTGATCTGTCCAACTGACTGACTTATTTCTTAATGAGGCCTTGCAATTTAATACATTTAATGGTCATAATTAGGGATCATGAGACTCTTGAGACTAATGTCTGTGTGAGACATTTTAATCAGCCTCACAAGTTGTTGTAAGTGTAGCATGGCCCTCTAGTTCTCACCTAACAGTATTTTAAAGGCCAGAAATTTCTGTAGTGCCTTTTGTACCATAACTCCTGCCTGTGTATCACATTCATCTTGCTCCCCTGTGGACTGTACCTGCCTTCCTTTACCTGTTTAAGTTTGCAGGCTTTCTGGATGAATGGACAAACCTTTATAGCAAGCAGACCATGTGCAGGTGTTGAACAGTGCTCATACTGCAGCCAGGTTTCTCCAGCCTGTGCTGCTGGGATCGATCAAACACTTCGGTTCAAACTCTGTTAATAGTTTGTAATAACAGTGGACTGAATTCTGGTGTCTAATATTTTCTAGCAGGACTCAAAATGTTACAACAGACCAGGAAAAAAGGCTCCTTCAGCAACTCCGAGAAATTACTAGAGTTATGAAAGAAGGAAAATTCATAGATGGCATCTCTCCTGAGAAGGAAGCTGAAGAAGCTCCTTACATGGAGGACTGGGAAGGTAAGCAAGAGCCTTCTTACCATTACCCTGATGAGAAAAATTGGATAAGGATTACTGATAGTACCAGATCCTCTCAAAGTTTTTGTTAACTCTGTCCTTCCTTTTCAGAAGTCAGTGTTCAAAAATCTGCAAGAGGTGGCTTGTTTTCCCAGCCATCACAGAAAGAAAATCGTTTTTGAGGCATCCAACATTTCCTTTAGTGTAAACACTGCACTATCTGCTGCCAAAAGTGGCATATAAATACTCACATATGCTCTGTCTGCTGCTCATTCCTGGCTGCTGTAGGCTTATATCTTTCCCTTTCTTTGCTGGGCTAGCTTTCATGCAAAGTCGTAAAATCCTTGGCAATCAGAATCACTATGTTTTGGATAACTTACAGCTTTTATTTTTGATTAATTGTTCTTTGCTCCAGTTTTGTAAAAGTTATTTCCAGGATGTCTGTCTTTTAAAAACTCTTTATTTTAATATCTTTTCTGTTCCTTGGTGTGTACTTGTTACACAAATGTGTTTTCAAGACATCCTGGTTGAGCTACTCACTATCAGAATTTTAAATGCAGACTTAATCCACAGCTCTTTGAGAACCTTTCAAAAATGTTCCAAAACATAAAGCATGAACAGTGGCTTCGAGGTCTGCTTTCTTAAGTCAAGTTCATGATGCATTTTCTAAAACTAAGTGCATAAACTCATTGACTTATATCTGGATATTTCAACTTTAAAAATCATGCTGTTTATAGCAAAAGTCTTCAAAACATGAATCAGTCAATTTGTAGACAGAAACAAAACCATGGATCTATTTAATGGTCTAAGAAGACACGCAGTTTTCACAGGTTAGCTCCCATAGCTTTCAGCAAAGCTCAGATTTTCACTCCTGAAAGTCAGGGTGGATAGGGACCAGGTTGATAGGGACCAGGTTGCCAGGACCAGTCAGGTCCTGGCTCCCTACAAGTAAGTGGAGTTCTCTAATCATCTCCCAAGAAGTCATGTTTTGCACATTCTTGGCATGGATTTAATACTGTGACGTATACACAGCATTAAATAGATGACACATATACTGTCAGTGCTAAAAACAACTGTTCTAACAAACTTGTGCATCCATCGCTTAAGTTACTACTACTTTTAAATGCTGCCTATCACTTTATTCCTAAGGGTATCCAGAAGAGACCTATCCTGTCTATGATAATTCCGATTGCTTCAAGCGCAAACAGGACACAATCC
>NW_010180424.1:4278-5222 GCF_000695765.1 Mesitornis unicolor | reverse complement strand
GGGGGGGGTCGCCACCCCACTTAGCCTGTGCCCAAGTTGATCCCTTTTGTTGGGGGGGGGAGAGGGAAGGAGGTCCCCACCTGGTCGGTGCCGCTGCGGGGCGGAGAGGGTGCAGCCTTGCCTCCGCATCCCGGCAAGCCCCGGCGAGGCCGGGCTGCTCAGGGGGCACCGCGCCGCTCATTGTGCGGTTCCGGGGGAGCGACGGTGCCTTCCCCACCGCGCAGGGAAAACTCTCGGCTTTCGTTCCTTTTTACCCGTATTCCCCTGTAACTTTCTTGTGTGTGTGTGTTTCTTTTGTGGTTGGTTGTTTGGTTTTTAAAATTTTTTTAATTCTTATTTTCGTATGCGTGGCTAATGTCCCGTCAATATTTTGTGCTCCGGCTCCAAACGTTACAAACAAAAGTGTGTCCTGGTAGGAAATCTTTTGTGCTTGCTGTGAAAAGCTATTCTTGCCCAGCGCGTTGGCAATAAACCGGGTGAATAACGTGGTGGCCTGTGTTTTTTAAAGACGGCAATTGCCGCCGTGAATGCGAATTCCAAAGATGCTTAAAAGTTCAGTGGGATGCGCGAAGCCCTAAAGAGCAAAACTCCTCGAGCAGGATGTGAATTTCTGAAGAGGGGGAATCCCTTATGCGGTGCGAAATCTTGAAAGGGGATAAGGTCTCTCAATGATGCAACTTCTTGCGAAAGGGAACTCCCCTCCCCCTCCTATTGATGCCAAACCATTAAAAGGGGGAGGCTCTCCGGGCCCAGCAGCGCAAAGTCTTGAAGGAACCTGAATTTACAATGATAAAAGGGCCAAGGCACTAGCCTTTCACCTTTGGAGGCAATTAGCATCTGGCTTGCTTCACAAATGAAGTAAATGTAGGCTCCCCTTTGGTTCCTGGAGCACGCTTAGGGTGGGGGAGTTAACATCACTCAGAACAAATTAACTTGCCTTTTTT
>NW_010180424.1:0-4247 GCF_000695765.1 Mesitornis unicolor | reverse complement strand
TGGGGGGGGGGGGGGAGTGCAGGGGGTTGCCCGGGACAAGAAGTGTTTGTGGGTTGGCGCTGGAGATGTTGCGGAGCGGGAGCGGCACACCAAAAATTTCGCCAAAAACGTCCTTACACGTTGATGGCCTGCACGGCTTGGCAGAAATGGGTTTTGAAGGATGGTGTCCGTCCGAATGACAGTGGAAATCGCGGTTTTAAATTGGGATGCTGTGAGAGGACGGATGCAGCTGTCAGAGCTCTGTGTCTTCAGGCATACGGGGTAAATCTCCTTCCCTAGCACGGTGTGAGCAGCCCAGCACAGGCGGTTTCAAATCTTGCTGTTTCTTGAAGCTCACCATCTTGTTACCCCTTGCCCGGTGTACTTGTTCCAGTCTCATCAATGGTTTCAGGGATGTCTGGGCATAGCGCTTTGCACAAAGAGCTGCCCAAACAGTTCATGGTGTGATACCGATGGCGAGCGAAGGGACTTGCATTGTTTTCTAAGGGTATTGCTCAGTGTGATTTTTGGTTTGTACTTTATTTGGCTGCATAATGAAGGCTCCCCCTTGGTTTTGGACCTAATAATGCCAGTGCCCATTCTGGCTGTCTCACTGCTGCCTCTGAGATGGCCTTGGAGCTTCAGGAGTGTCTGAATAAAACAGAGGTGGCTGTTCTTCTAGGGGTTTAGGGCAATGCTAGGACTTAAAGCAGGTATTAGGGGGAAAAAACCCCCTAGCTAGCCATCAAAAATTAAAACTCTGCTCATCTACAAATGACTTTTTTTTGCTTTAGCTTTGGTCACTGTGGGGAGGTGTGCTTGTGGCCGAATGTGAGCAGTTTGAGAAGTTACTGCCCCTCCCCTCAAAAGTTACTGTCCCTTTGTGGGTAACCCAGGGGTGAGTGCCCCAGTCCATTTGGATGCAAAGTAAAACAGGTGTTTTGAGCGAACCTGAACCTGTTTCTTCTGTGCGGAAGCAGACATGAAGAGTTGGGGCAGCTCTCCAAGGAGGGCTTCAGCTGTAGGGTGGGCAGCTCAAAGTCCAGGAGCTGCATGGCAAAAGTCGGTCTGACTGTGTCCTGTATCTCTAAGGCATGGTCTTAACTCTGGATGCAGTCGGATTTGGAGGATATTCTCCTCTTCCTAGGAGGGTTGAGTTAAACTCAAGTTAAAACGTGGCTGATGACTTTTTGGTTTGGTTTTTTTTTCTTTATTCTGATACTAGTGTATCTCCAGAAGGGAATTTGGTGCTCAACTCTTACAACACTGTTACAAAAGCAAAAGCTTTAATTATACCTTAATTCTGCTTGTAACAAATAATCTCTGCTTTCTCCCTCTCTCTCTAATTTTAGGGGAGGGGTAAGGTTAGAGTTTCAGTGTTGCAGCCTCTAGTTCCCAAACCAGACAAAACCTGGTCTTTCAATATGTTAGAAAGGGTCCCACACAACTGCAGTTATCTCTTGTTTTGTTTTTTTCTCCTCCTCTCACTGATTTTTTTTCTTGTGGTAGGTCTGTCTGTAGCTGGCTGGAAGGCTCTGTAGTGATAGGCCATCTGGACCCATCCCTCCCGTGCCGAGCAGATTTGTTGATGGTATTTGAGAAGTTTGGGGGCTTTAGTACAGGGAGAGGCAGCATAGAGCTCCTCTTTATTTTTCTTTCTTTTTAAATGCAAACCTTTCACCCTCTACTTATTGGCTCAAATGAAAGTGAAGCTTCCAGATGTGGGGCTGCCATCAGCAGCTGGATGTCAGAAACCTGGGAAGCAGATGTTTTGTTTTTCTTTTTGCTGGACCAGTGTGTAGCCAGAGACCGGGAAAGGGGTGTCCAAAACTGAAAGAAAGCAGCGCATCCATCAGGCTGGGCCCTGGGCATTGTTTGAGGAGGGGGTGGGCGCAGCCAGCCCCCATGCTGGCTCTGGCAGATGCAGGCGCCTGACGAGGCACAGGGCTCCTCTTTTCAAATCTCCACTGCAGCATCGCCCGGCCGTGGGCTCAGGAGGGGTTCAGCCACTGCCAGCGGGTCAAAAGTTCAGTGGGCCAGGAACGGGTGCCGCAGGACGCGTTTGGGTTCATGCCGTGTTTTTAGTGGATTGCTGAGGATGGGAGAGAGCGCTTCTGCCTTCTGGGGTGTTTTGTTTGGGTTTTTTTTCCTTCCCCCTACCCCACCCCGTTTAAATGGCTGCCTTGTCAGCCATCTGCTGTACAAAACTTTCATGCCACTTCAGAAGTGGGCTTTTACTTGTGCTGGTTTGGTTGTTGTGGCTTCTTTCTTGGTGATTTGTAAAAATCTGCATCAAGTTGGTTTGTCTTTACCTACTCTAACAGTTCTCCAGCGGGAGAAGGTCTTTCTGTACAGAGCACGTTATTTTTTTCGGTAGACCTTGCTTTGATGGACAGAAAGGATGCTCTCCGCAGTCAAGTTAGCACAGGCGATGATAGGAAGTGATTTGTTTCCCTCTTCAAGACCGGACTGTAATGTGCGACTCCTCTCATGACAAAGTCTCTCCTGGCTGTGTGCCCTCCCGTCTGCAACTGAACTGTCCTCCTGGCAGCTGCAGGGATTGTCTGCATCAAAAATATTAGGAGAATATTTAACATTTTCAACCGTATTTCAGCACAACTTGAAAACACTGGACAGAAGCCAGTGTGGTGCGGCCACCCAGCTCTTTGGCATGTGCTCCCAGGAGTTGTGGGTTAAAATATTTAGGAACTTCTGCCCGCGTAGGTTGAGGGGAGGTGACTTTGGAGAACGTGCTTGGAAATAGTCAAAACATTGTTGTTAACTTAGTTTATTTGGAAAAGGGGGAAAAGCCACATTACACAGGGAAAACATAAATCTTTTCCTGTGGTTTTTAAAAGCGCCTTTGGGCAAATTGCCTCTGCTGTTAAGTTCACTATGGCTTTTCCTTGCCTCTCACCCTTCCTAGCACTTTGGGCTCTGGCTCTACCTTTAGCTACACTCCTCCCACCCACAGACAGGGCACTGCTGCTCTTGCCCACCTTTTCCTCCTGTAGTGCAGAATCTGCCATGTCGGCTCTTGAACAGGCTCCTTCTGTCAGGAATATTATGTGGCTGTTGCGAGCCAGCGGCTGCTACTGCTCCCGTGGGTCCCCCAGGAGGAGGAAGAGTGTGGAGAGAGAAGAGCTGTGCTGCAGCCGTGTGAAGGAGAGAGCAAAGAGCCAGGGTTTCTTATATCTGTGCAAACCACATACAGCTTTGAAAGCAAAAAGATATTTATAACATGTTAAAATCTAAATGTGTTAGGATTTTAATACTTTGAAAAAATTATTTTTCCGAGTGAGGGCAGGATGGCTGAGTATGCTTTGACCTCCACTGTCTTATCCTTGAAGCTCAGTGCCCTCTGGGTGGGTCCTTTGTGATCCATGACACCCAAATGACATAACCTTCCTGTTCTGTCAGTGGTTTGCATGGGGTTACTGTACACAGGCAGTATAGTACAGTACCTGCGTGCTAAGCCTTCACCCCTCTATAGCTATTCTGGTCTGGTGCTGCGTTATTATTTGTATTACAGTAGCATATAGTGCATCTGCTGATGCCTTGTCGTGTTGTATGATAGCAGAGATGGTCAAATAGTTTCTGATCGGAAGGATTTAGAATCTAATTAAGATAAATGCAGCAAGTAGGTGCACAAAGCTGACCAAAATGCAGGTGAATTCATGTAGGTCAGCTCTACCCATAGAAGGTAAGTCTGATATTTTAAACGCCTTTTCAGTGGACTAGTTCAGGCATTAGGATGTCCATTCCTCTTGCCATTTGCCGATTGGCAATAGGCAACCTTGAAGTGGAAAGGAGTGGGCATTGACTGAAAGGAGAATGAACAATAGATCTGCTGAGTAAAACTTCACTCTCCCACAAAGCACCTGGCTTTAGAAAAAGCAAATTGTCCGAGGAAAGGTAGAATAATTGGCAGTGCAGGGAGAGGCACTGTATGGCGAGTAGGCAAGGTTGGAAGAAATGGTGGACCTCAAACATGCTAAAAAAAAAAAGTGTCAGCCCTATTGTGCGCAGAGATCCATTTCTGGACCAGTGTATGAATTTGGATTACGTATCACAAACACTCCACGGTGGCTCTGCTTCCCCTGGGCAGCATTGGCTTCATAGGAATAGAGGGTGTGAGCTGGGTATTTGTTTGAAAGTCAAGTTTTAAAAACAAACAAACAAAAATCCCACAACAAAATTAAATGGAGGGTTAGTATTGTTTGTATTGTTCTTTCTACCTGTCCCATCCACTGTTTGGTTTAGTAGCT
>NW_010180423.1:0-2762 GCF_000695765.1 Mesitornis unicolor | reverse complement strand
TTCTGTACTGAAAAGTTCAAT
This sequence comes from Mesitornis unicolor, assembly GCF_000695765.1. Classification (NCBI taxonomy): domain Eukaryota; kingdom Metazoa; phylum Chordata; class Aves; order Mesitornithiformes; family Mesitornithidae; genus Mesitornis; species Mesitornis unicolor. Next base: position 2,741 of record NW_010180423.1, on the reverse strand, counting down.
GGCTTGTTCTCAGTGAACTCCCCAACATGCACACAAGCCTGCAAGACCTTCATAACCTCAGTTTTACCTCAGGTGCTAAGGTCAGAGTGAACAGGGAGAAAGAGTGGGCAAAATTCCTCCAAGTTCTCACCAGAGCGCTGCATGAATCATGCTGTTACTCACTTGTCACACACTCTGCCATAATCCTCCACAATTTTATACAAGTATCACAGCATTTGTGTGGCAACAACTATGTTCAGGTGGCTGAGATACAGTCAGAACCAGAAATCACTGAAACCAAACATTCCTGGAAGTCTGTGCTAACCACATGCACAAATGTGCATGGCGTTATTCCACAAAGTTAAGAGTTTGGCCTCTCGAGGTTTCGTAACTGTCTGGATTTTTTAAACTACCCGTAGCTTGGTTTTTTTGTTGCTGATAATGCTTTTGAAATAATTTAATGCAAAACTGAACAAACCTGTCTGAATTTGTCATTTCTAGGGGTGGAGCAGGACCTCTTGCTTGGCCAAGAGGATCAAACGCAGAACCTGCAAAATTAACAGAGTACTGAAAATTGTAAAATAACACCTCCATCTGGCAGCTGGTGATTTCTACAAACCATACCTCTCATAGCTGCCTTAGTGTAACCTGCAGCATGCACTGCTGTCATTGGTCGAGCAACCCCATCCTAAAATAAAAAGGAAGACATATTAAAATAATCTTCCTAAAAAAACAGATTGTGAAGTCTACAGACATTAGTTACATATGAAGAGAACCTTTGAATACAAAATAGAGTTGCTACCACCTCAATAGAGTATTTTAAAAAATGTTTTCATTTCTCAAATATTATACATCTTATAATATGGGTTTGTTCAGCCTTGAGAAAAGGCTTAGGGAAGACCTTATCACCATGTTCCAGTATTTAAAGAGTAGCTACAAAGAAGATGGAGATTCCCTTTTTACAAGGAATCACATGGAAGAGTTTATGGATCAAAGTATTTTACTTTATTTTACTTTATCTTTTGCTTAAACTACAATTTTTTTATTTTTTTCACATTAATGTAACTTACTACCAGCCAGTGCCTTTCAGCACAAGAATATCTGACCCCACCACATGCCAGCTTATTAAAGTTCCCTGTCAGGACAGAGTGCACTAATAAACCTTAATAGCCTTGACCAGACTCACATGGGGCTTCCACCCACACACCCAACCCATGGGTCCAGGAGTTTTATTTAAGCTCAACCCTGATCCCTCAGCCCCTGCCTAAGCTTTGTTGCAAGACTATTGGTTTCCATATCAGACACTGCTCTGCCTTGCCACAGAGTCTCTGGCTCCAGATTTCGCCCTGTGGACTGACCTCCTGGGTTGATCTTAGCCTTGCGTTGTCACCACAGACCTGTCCAGCAATCATTGGTCCCAACCTTGGCCTATGCATTGACTTTTCAGCTTGACCTTGGACCTCCCTCATTACCATGATACTGCCTTACGTTCTGGGCTTTTGGTTGGACATGGCTACCATTTCTGGTTAGATCCTACTTGCTTTGCTCAGGTATTGTGGGAGTGGGTTCTGCCCAGTGAGACCCCTGCCCTTCTAGCTATGCAATTTCCCTATAGGCTTATGGCTTGCCTTCCCTTAGGGAGCAGCCTTACTCTTGATGCTCCCTGATAATTCCTGTTTCCCATCTGGGCTGACACAAAAGCATATAGATATATTTAAGTCAATATACTTAAGGGTTGTTGTGGCAAAATCATTAGTAAATTGCAGCAGATTCTTATCAGAGTACAAGTACGTAAGAAAAACATGAAAACTAGGACCTACCTCTCTCCTATTTCAATGAAAAATTATTCATTGCATGTCAATAAGTGTTAAAAAGAACTACATGATATTGCTTCCAACTCTATGCTCTGGCCTCCAATAGGGAGACATGGAGACAGACCATTCATGACGCTGCTGTCTCCTTTGAGAACACACGTAGAATCAGTCTCGAGGAGAAAAGACAACGCAGAAAGAACCGCGCCTTGCCAATACGGCCTAAGGAGATTTTCCGCTGTGCCTTTTGCAACTGGACTCGCCTATCCCGCATCGGCCTTTTTAGCCATCAGCACGTTTGCAGCAAGTATGGGTAGTGTCCTTCCCTTATCTTCGTTCACGAAGCCTAGCCATGATGATGATGCTCAAATAAAATACTCATCACAACCCTCATACTTTCTAGCAGTAGTATTTTCAAAAAAGGACAAATCAAAACAGTGTAGAAATAATTCATATTATTTCAGTGAACCTTAATTGTTCCAAATCTATAAAAAATGTAAATATTGAAACATTTACCTGTATAGCTCCTGTCATTGGTCTTCCCATAGACGAAGTTAAAGTTCCCTTTGACTACAAAGATAAGTAAATTCTTTGAAACCAGCATTCACAAAGCATTAAAAGCCTGTAAAGGTTATGCACACTCTTCTCCACACTGAGGTTTTAAGAGTTGATCTAACTCTCATATAAGTTCATAGCGAAATTCCCATTTATGTTATTCATATGTAATATACTGCCAGTACCTGGCATATTTAAAGATGTTGAACACTTCGGTTAGCACAAATTCACAATATTTATTTTATGTATTTACATATTTCTTTCAGACCTTTTAAAAAAATTACATAGAAAGTTATGAGGCAGCAGTACTTTGTTATTAAATCACTGCATTTACTACCTTTAAATTGAACAAGTAATTTACACAAAATACTTCACAGAATCACAGAATCACAGAAC
>NW_010180422.1:13627-17191 GCF_000695765.1 Mesitornis unicolor | reverse complement strand
AGCCAGCAATTCAGAGCATCTTGTCTCACGTATCCAGCCCTTGGGCCACCCTGCCAGGATAAGGCTGCGGAAACTGGAGTCAAGGAAATGTAAAAACCCCAAGCTCATAAAAATCCAAGAGCTTTACTTAAGAAACTGCCAAAATCCTAGGACAGTACTCACACCCTGAGTCCTCTTTAAAAGCACAGATGACAACCGGCTGGATTTTTGTTCACTTGTTTGTTCTTCCTTAGGACAAACACATTTAAAAACAGTTTCCTCTAGCCAACAAGTTGCTGTTAAGATCCATGGGCAAGACCCTGCAATTTATTGGTAGGGTAACGCTACTTGCAAAACAAAGCCAAAATTAGATTACAGACATAATTAACTGCTTTCCCAAAGGCACCCTGTGTATCCTGCAGCCAGCACAATCCCAGTGCCACAAGCGGTCCCTCGGCAAGGCTGTGCAGCCAACCCAGCGATGGCCCACATGCAGCCCCCACCAAGGGCACACAGTGGCCATCTACAGAACAGAGCTGATGGTCCATGAGCCTGTCCTTGCTGCTTGGATATTTCACACACCCAAAAAGGTGGGTGGGAGACACTGTATGGAGCCTCCACATCCCAGCGCAGCAGGGAGCTGTGTGCTGGTGAGATGGGTGTTTAAACAGTGAAGAGCTTAGCAACAAACGTTAGGTACACAGAACGGGTAAATCATTGAACAACTTCTATGTGTTTATTAGCCAAGGCAAATATTCACACTGTGATGTGCCCACAGCAAAAGGCACATTTTTCTGTTTGGACCAGTTAAGAGTTCTGTACTCAACTGCAGCATTATTTCCCAATTGCAGAGAACTAAACTGATAGTGCACCATACCGGTGCCCATAATGCAGCTGTCCCTGAAGACAGAAGCTACCCCAAGTGAGGAACACACTTTGATTTGCTAGTGCTTTCCTGCTTCCCTCTGGTTTGCATTTCAAGTACACATCAGTCTCTACAAAGCTCAGAAATACACTCTTAACTTCTTGGAGCTCAACTTCTCATGGTAACACACTAAAACACCTCCTGCTCCAGGAGCTTATTAGGTTGAGCAGGACTTGTCCTTGTCAGTCTGCTGCTCAAGTGTGAAAATAATTATTCCTTTGGCACGTCATCCAGTTCCGTTCTGCTCCTTATTTTAAGTATTGGAACTCATAGTGGAATATACAGTGTCTGAGAAGTATTAATGCAAAGCAAAATATCCTTGTAGAACACAGAGATAGAGAGTTTGAAATCTGAGTGTAAGGTTTCATTTCCTAAAGTTTCAGAGACCACTAAAGATGCCTACATCTGGAAACTCTGGGAAAAATCTTTCTGGTTATGGTGTTCATAACAGCCCACCCAAGCAACCCAAACAGGTGCTTTTATTTAGGCATTTAAGAAGAAAAGCTCCAAAACCCCAGACAGAAGAAAAGCCTCATGAGACTGTATGAAGGTGGAGGGGAAAGCACCCTGCCACGGGGTGGGGGCAGTCTCTGTGGAGGGGGAAATGGGGCTCTCAAGCCCCTTTGGCCAAGGAGAATGCCACTGCCTGGCACTGCACCTCTTGGGAAGTGCTGTAACCACAGATAGGCTGCTCCCACCACGGGCTGTTTTGAAAGGAGAAGGTCATACCCTCTCCATATTTTATGCCAGACATCTATGAGCTGACTGCTGCTATGAACATTAGATGCTTTTGGCCCTGATGAAGAGGAGAACTTAGGACATACCCTTTTCGAAGCCCTCATCATTAGCCCCCTTAGATGTGCCCACATATCCTATTCCCATGGTGTACCATATTCATGTGCTACATGTACTGCAGGGCAACAGCAAACAGTTTTAAGGTTCCAGCTTCCACCTGAGACTCCAGATTCTTCCAATTAAGTGCTGCAAAGCTGAGGTCTCTTTGTGCCTTAAAAGAAAACTGTTTGCAGATACAGATCAAACTTATCACAAACATCACAGCACAACAGCTCACTTTGTCTTTCCACTGGGACACTGAGAAAGGCAGAAAAGCTGCGGTGTCTCCTTCACACACACAGACGTTGCATCCCTGAGGGTCCTCCTGCACTGACTGCTGTAATATTTCCTCAGAGACTTATTACTCAAGGCTGGGACTCTCTCATGCTGGGGGAAACTCCAGCAGCAGCTTCCCAACCTTTCACTTCCATGAGAATAGCAAAGCTGGGCCATATCACAAGATAAAATATGGGACCATGCCACTTAGCAACACCTTGAAAAGTTTTCTGTCACCTACAGATATGTGTTTTCTGTACATCAACCGATGGAAAGCGCAGCGGACTGGGTTCAGCACGCACTCTTGCCCACCAGCCCTCCAGCATGTGAGCACATGCCGTTGACTCCTTGGCACTAACAGTTGCCCTTCCTTTATGGGCTGGCCCACTGCTGCTAATCAGTCACCCAGTAAAAAGAAAAGGAGCCGGTCTACGTGCTCGGACGCTGGTGTGCGCGTAATTAGCTCACCGACCTCAGCTGCTGAACGTGAAGGTTAAACACAAGAGCGGATATGAACTTTGGACACTCATCAAAGCCACACTTGGTAACAGGGGGAATGTTTAGAAAGGAGATAAACATAACTGCCAGGAAGGCCAGAGAGGGGGGCCCATAAATGACTGCTCCCATAGAGCCTCCCACCTGAAGGAACGCTACCCGAGAGGTCGTGACACAGAGGCTTCATTGCTGCCATTCGCTTGCTTTACATCTGAAGCTGTGCACTCTACTCACAGAGCTGCTTTCCATGCTGAAGCTAACCACAAGCAGGCAGCATTTATATCCCAAGAGATCTGCATGACTTGCGTCTTCCTGCACGTTCTTCATTGGTACCAAATAAATGTTTTTGTCTCCTTGTTATCTCCCTTCTCTAGCAATTTGCTGCTTCTGCTAGGACATGCAGTGAGTTTGGTTTCAGATGAATGAGAGCTGAGGGGTATGCAACGTCACAGCTGTGCTGGTAATGACAAACGAGAGCAGCAGGAGCAGAGCCCTCAGCCTCCGAAGGCAGGGCAACACCCACACCTGAGAGCTGGTCCATGCTTAGAGATGCTGGTGAAGAGTCACAATAGAAAAAATCAGAATGAAAAAAACAAGTGGGGGGACAACGGACATCTCTACACTTCTCTCTAGGTTCAAATTTGTGGGGATTTTAGTAAAACTAATGAAACAGAATTTTAAAAAATGAGGCTAAACTGAGACAAAAACCCACAACAAACCAGAATTTGGAAAAGCTTATTTTTTTCATTATTTATCATCCTATTAAAATAAATGTTGCCTTACACTAAAAAACTCTCAGCTGAAGGAATGAGAGTGCAAAAGGCTCTTGATTTTCAATCCTCTTTCTTTAGGAACAAACAGGAAAACAGTGTGAGCGATGCACGTGTGAACTCTCCCCAGTAACGGGACTCAAACAAAGTAAGGTTGTTCTGAATGACTGTGGGATAGGAAAGAGGACAAGTGTTTCAATCTGATATATTTCAATACCTTTACCAGCCTAAAAGCCCTTCCTCTAACAGAGGCCATGTCTGGCACAATGTCTTTATCTGATCCTT
>NW_010180422.1:0-13596 GCF_000695765.1 Mesitornis unicolor | reverse complement strand
GAAAGAGTGCCAGGCCCATTGCTTCCTTTGACCCTGTGTCATTGTGGTTAATCTATAACATCCCTCATTATGTCTTCACTCATAACGAGGGGTTGATGTAATGCTCTACATGTTCATTCTCCTCTAACATCAACTCTGAATGCCTCCACCAGCACCAGCCCCACCTTGAACCGACGCCATCCAAATGCTCTGTGAGAAATGGGAGTATTGGCTTGCAGCAACTCAGGCTGCTTCCCACTTCAATCGTAATCTAAATAGTGGCTAAAATAAACAGGTTATGGCTTATATTGTCACTGCATCATCCTGTCCTGAATCAGTTCTTACCCTAGGAAACTCCCCCTGAGTCAGAGAGTTTGTCTTGAGCAAGGGCTTTGGGCTAGGAGGAAAGGTTTCAATCACCAACATTACCTGGGGCCTTGCAAATGGGGTAGAGTTCAGGGAAGTAGTGAAAAGGTTCAGTTTGTTTTGTTTTGTGGGGTTTTTTTAGCTGAATGGGCTTGGACCTACAGGGAAGGGACAAAATCTAGGAACCTCACAGAGAACCTATTAAAGCAGTCACAACAGAGCAGACTGGCCATCCTTATCCAGAACTAAAACAGATCAGTTGTGGAGATAATGTCAGCTTGTGTGGTCCTTAATCTCCCGGTTACCTCGCCTGGGTGAAGATGTGTTGAAAGATGAGAGTCCTTAGCCAGAAAATCCTCTGGCAGCTCCCTACCTAAGCATGCAGAGTTTTATCTTCCTCTCCAGCGGCCCCATTTCAGCTTTGCAGAACAATATCTGCTCTGGACTGTTAGGATAAAAACTCTCCCAACCAGCTAGCCATGCCATCTCCTAAAACATGGGCCATCACTAGCCCTTGGAGGAACAGAATACACACTGGGTTTTCCCTTCTGTCCTTATAGTTTGAACAACCCACCTTGTGTTTCCAACACAACAGTTCCCTGTACAGTATCTAAACTTAAAGGTATGGGGAAAGAAGGATGAAAATAAGGAAAATAAGATCTCCATAGCAGCCAAGCTGCCTGGACAGAGAAGCAGATTCTGGCTTGTGCTGGACAGAGTTCTGATGAGAAAAATCATCCCAAGAAGCACTTTCAAATGCAGGTACTGAGGGTATTTATTTGATTATTACTGACTGCTTGTCCTGGTTTGAGCTAAATAGAACTAATTTTCTATTTAGTGATTTTACTTTCCAGCTCAGTCTCTTTTAAGTGGCTGAACTTGCTGAAAACTGGCAGCATGTTCTTCCCAAACGGTGCTGCTAGAAGATAAGCTCAAGGCCATTGTCTCACCATGGGTGCCATTTCTGCGCCTACAGGGGGGAAGCAAACCCAAAACCGATCAACGAGGTATTCCATCCCACACACGTCATACCTGGCATAAAGCCGAGGGATCACGAGGCTCTCAACCCTTCTTCCATCTTGGAGCCCTTCCAGCTCGGACTCTTCCGTCCATCTCAATCCTGCAGTGGCCGAGGTCTGAGCAGACCCTGCTGGCTCCTCTGCCTCTGACCCTGATCCGTGTGTTCCTGCATCAGCTCCCACTGCTGCTGGGTCCAGACTGGGACTTTTCCAGTGCCCTGCTCTGCAGAGCCTCTGGTGACGTATTCGTCATTGGGGGAGGGTGGGGACAGGATTTCATATTGGTTTTGTATATATATTTGTATATATCTGTATATATTCCATTATTTTCCTATTTACATTATTATCCTGTAGTATTAGTATTATTGTTTTATTAAGTCTGTTAGTTTTATTTTCTAACCCATAAAGCCTCTCTCATTCTCTTTTCCCTTCTGGGGAGGAGAGAGGTGTTATTACAGAGCGTCTGTCCAGGATTTAGTGGTCGTCCCCTAAACCATGACACTGCTTTTGTTCTCTTTGTACAAAATTTCCATGGCAAGATGCTTTCCTGAAAGCCCAAAGGATTGCTGAGCTGCCTTTAATCAAAACTGCAGTGCTTGCGTTGTAGGTGGCTAACAGGGTACAGCAACTTGCACTTGTGAATCTCAGAGGGGTTCAATGCGATTTTAGCTGAAGGATGTTACAAGTTCACATCTCAGCCACACCAAGCAGAAAAGGAGATCTGAATCCCAGCTCTGATGATGCTCTGTATAGAGGCCTCCCTACCTCTGCTGTATTAAAAGTGCTACAGCTGGCCACCACCCTGACATCCTCTAGGAAAAAGATCTGGAACTGGGGAAAAAAAATAAACTGCAGTAAAGTTCACATTTCCAGGCCACAGCTGAAATCCTTTATGGCTGACAGATTGGCAGTTTCATGAGCTGTTGTTATCTACTTTATTTGTAGGGGATTTCACATGAAGGCATAATAACAAAACTGAACCAAAGAGATAGAGTCATCACGATGAACACAGCAGTTTTTGCAAAGGCTGATGCAGCTGGAGCTCCTTGATGCCTTCTCTCGGGTGCAGGAACTAATGCTTCACTCCGTGCACAGTCCTGCGGCTGTTGAGGGGGACTTTATTGCTCTGTAGAACCACAGAACAGACTCCCCGATGCGCTGGGCCAAGCAGGCTTGCCCTACAGACAGCAGAGACTTAAGTCACCTCATTCAAGCCACCCAGGGCCTGGCGAGGGTCTCACACGTGGGAGCACACACGCGCAGGAGATGACTCCCAGACCCCTCCCCATGCAGCCTCAAGGCAGCCTGCAAACCCAACCATGGACCCTAAACTTCTCACACTGCTTGCTTTTTCTCTCCCCACCTCTCCTCCTGATGTCAACTTCTGGTGCAATCCCAGAAATAACATGGACAAATTCCTGGCTTGCTATTTTTGGCAGCTCCTCCCACCAAGGAAAGAGGGAGATTACACTGTGGGCTATTCAGGCAAGCTGGCACGCCGGCCACAAATATGCTTTCTAGCCCATACGGCTCTAATGATAAATCCTGGCCAAGCTGAACAGACAGTTTTGACTTCAGAGCGTGTTTGGAAGGGCCAGCGCTGTGCTAGACAACTCGCCTACGCGTTTAGAAGGTGCTATTTATTTATTAAGTCTATTTAACAAGCAGAAATAGAGCTGTGTGCTGGGCATGGTGACCAAGGGTGATGGATGTGGGATGAGAGGCTCCCAGCTCTCCCAGTACATTAAACGCACGCCGCCTGGCACCACCACCCGGATTGCACAGATAAGTAGCCAGGTGATCACCTTTTAATCTGCGCATAATTAGCAAGAGGCAGATGTCAATTGGCAGACAGGCCAAAGCAAACGAGGCCGTTTATGGACACTAAGCCACAAAAGAACCTCCTGTACCTACCCCGATGTGTCCCAAAGACCCAAGCTTAGATATAACACTGTGCAGCATTTCATCAGGTTGCCGCAGAAGCTGCACGCTGTGTATTGTATATGGCAGTGTTCACACCCAAAACCACAGCTTTGTGTTGTGGTAGGTGGTAAACTAAAGAACATTTTGCTACTCTGGGTTTACACAGCATTTACTACACCATGGCACTGCATCTAGGAGTTTGTCTCCAGTGATAACAATAACATCTTTGGGTTTTCCTTTTTTGTTTTTTTTAAATATAGCACCCACGCACAACTCAAAGCAGCGTGAAACTGAGAAACACACCAAACAAGGCTGGTTGAAAGAAAATCAGCAGATTGTTTTTAAATTTACAAATACTTCAATGGCCAAAAATCTGGTTTTAAATTTACAAATGCTTCAATGGCCAAAAGTCTGAAATAGTCCTAAGCTGAAGAAAATTTTTATGGAAAGTACATGGGATCTTTCATGCTCATGCATAATAGATGGGGTGCACCCAAACAAATCCTGCCAGACCTAAATATGAAATGTCAAATCATCCATTTCAGGGCAGTCAACCTACAACGTGGTCCCAGTAGGTTCACCTCTTTCTTAGCTGAAGCTTGTTTAGAAAAAAAGATAAGATTAAACTAGGCCAGTTTAGATCCTACTCTGGTTCTCCATTATTACAAACTTCTGTACTGCTCAGACCTAAGAATTTAATTTACCTGATCACAAAGTTTCAAGCCAGACATAACGTTTGGATCAGGAAACAGGCAAGGATGTCCCCAAAGAGGAGGCTGGCCAACTTGTGGCTTTGATTCAGAATCACATCTCATTGTAGTTGGCATTACAGTCAGGATCAACAGAGTAGCACTTCAAATCCTTGTGCATGCCAATGAATGTGTAACTCTGGATTCACAAGCCCTAACAGCACCACAGAAAGTAATTTGGGAAGTTTGAGGTCTTTGGAGCCAAACAAACTAGGGACACAGAGGTGCATTATATTTGTGAGATGCTGGGTTCTGCTGTGGAATCAAGCAGTCAGCTTTGTCCCAGCATTACGGATTACAGCCAAAACCCCTTTCTGTTACAAAAAAACCAAGAAGATGTATTTCTTAAACCAAGACCTACTTCCTAGTCCAAGACGTCATAGCAGACCTCCAGTACCTGAAGGGGGCCTACAAGAAAACCGGGGAGGGACTTCTCACACATTGGCATGTAGTGATAGGACTAAGGGGAATGGGTTCAAACTGGAATGGTTTTAAACTGGAAGAGGGGAGATTTAGACTGGATATTAGGAATAAATTCTTCACCAAAAGGGTGGTGAGGCACTGGCACAGGTTGCCCAGGGAAGCTGTGGATACCTCATCCCTGGAAGTGTTCAAGGCCAGGTTGGATGGGCCTTTGAGCAGCCTGGGCTGGTGGGAGGTGTCCCTGCCCATGGCAGGGGGGTTGAACCAGATGATCTTTAAGGTCCCTTCCAACCCAAACCATTCTGAGATTCTGTAAAGGGAGAAACTTGGCGTTCTGCTGAAAATCGAACTCTAGCTCGTTGCCTTGACCAGCAGGCACACAGCCACCAAAACCAAATGCCATGTCACAACTAGAGCAAAGATGTAGGAATGTCTATGCTACATCCAGACATACCTGCCCCTAGACAACCTAGACCCAGCCTATATTATTATCAGTTTTCTTCAGGGGGACAGTCAGTAAATAAACCCCACGACATCAGGCAATGGTGGAAGATTCTGCAGGGCCAGATGGAGTTGTCCAAAAGGCTGCTGACTTGATGATGCCAGTATGAAGAAAGCTCAGATGTTTGTAACTGTTCATGGGCCAGAAACTCACACCATGGCACAGCCCTCCCGGTTACATCTTCAAATACATAAATGCTCAGCATTTGCAGTACTTTTGAAGATGCTATATCACAATTGACTGGACCACTAGCACTTAATTCTTGTCGCTTTATAAAGCACATTAAGTTGTCCAAATAGGAGTAGTACTTTGTGCTACAGCAGCTATAATCTTATTGAATATTGCACACAGACTCCTGCTAAAGAAGGCTGCAAGGATTTCCATTTTAGTCCTCCTCTGCAAATGCCCATAATGTTCCTGAATTTTTTGAGCTGCAACTTTTCACACTGCTTTCTCTGCCAGTGTTGGCTTTCATTATTTCTTTTAAATATAAACTTGGAGCGAAACCTCTTCAGATGTTTTAAGTTACAAATGTGTGGAAAAAATATAATTTTCTATGTTAAAAAGAAAGTTTTGTGTGTGAGTGTGAGGGAGACACACAGAAGGAAAGAAGCAGGGAATAGCTCAAAAATGGCAATACTTTGAAACCCGAAACTTGGTATGGGAACAGTTCCTGACAAAGTGTATGCTCTGCTAGGTTTAGAAGAAATTGTGGTTGTAAAATAAAGCTATGAACACTTGAGAGTGCGCCCTAGCACACAGACAGCAGAGGACACTGTTCAGATTTAGCCATTAACCCACACGGGCTGCATGAGCGTGCCCGAGAACTGCAGTTTGCATCACAAGTAGCAATCGAAAGCAAGGACCCTCAGGTCTGAACCCAAAGGCTCCCATAACTTGGGAGACAAAGACTAAAATAAAAAAGCCAAGGGCCTATCATTCCAGTGCATACCAAGATATCTGAGCAACTTGGGGTGTACTAAACCCGATAGGCAGAGCCTTGAATTTGGGCCACAGAATCACTAATCGCTGACAGCAACCTAGCGCCTCTTTCAGTTAAAAGCCAAAAACTCAACCTGATCACACCTTCTCACCACTGTAAGAATAACCTGCCACTCCACAGCCATATTCCTCCTGCTTTTGATCCTCCCTAATTTCTTCAGTCATGGGTAGATGCAAGAGGAGAGGCAATGTCAAGGTATGAAGGCACAGATGGCTGCCCCATGATGACGTGCCTAGGATTAAACGGAGTGAGTGTCACCAGATGTGAGTCCCAGCACAGCAAGGACAAGTAATGTCTGCAGCAGGGAGCAGCAATTAGATTGGACACCTTTATTTGCATCAGGTCAGAGCTGGGATTGTTTCAAGCTTCAGTGACAGGCACAGCGAGCACCTTTGGACACAAAATACTTGTCATGTTCACACTCAAAAATGGTCAAAGAGTTCAGGCATTCATCCGAGCCCCTACCAGCCACCTGCATGAGAAAAACAGGAGGCTCAGGCAAGGCCAGAGTAAATCCAGAGCTGTGTGTAGGGCAGGATAGGGGGTGGAAGAGGTCAGCAATCCTGTGAAGAACTGCAGCAAGGAGGAGAGATGTTCCTCCTCTGGCTGGGCAAGGGATGGGCCATGCAATTTTTAAACGGGAAGAGTAATGTGTCAGTTGAGACTGGGACTTGGACAGGCTGGACAGACACAGATACTCCTCTGTGCACAGGTGTCCACCTGCAGGTTGCAGATACCTGCACAATACTGTCCTTTCGAAGGTGCGGGCTGTGTTAACAGAGAGCCAAGGGATGCTGACGCCAAAGTCAGAGAGCAGAATGAGAATGGAGCTTGTTCTTACTCGAAGATGGCAGCTGTGTTTACACTTGGGACCGAGCTCCCAGGCCTCACAAAGGGTGAGCAAGAGTATTCCATTTACAGCAATTGTCACTTAAAACTCTGATGGAAGCTGATGGAGAGAACGTCAAACCTAAGAATGGACCTGCTTTCCCATCCTGGTGTTGCACTCCACATGCTCTGGTTTTCCTGTTTCAATTCACATCACCTATGTAGTGGTTTCATAAATGTCCAATGTGCTCCCGTGTATTATCACACCAGTCCTACCTTTGCACATCTTGCTCATGGACACCTTTTCTCCTCTCATATCACAGTTCTACATCCTTCCTGATCTTCCGTTATTGCTATTTCTCTTTGCTCTGTCTAGCTGAACCCTGAGTGATACATCCTCACACTAAGTGCTGTTAGGAGAAGGAGTGGAGGTCAGGCAGGGCATTTATGCCAGTTAACATCTTGGTACACAAGTAGCCGCTACTTTGATCTCTAAACAGCTGAAGCTGAGACTGTGATCTTCAGTGCTAGTCCCAGCATTTCACCCGTCCACTTCTCTCATAACCCCCAAACCAATAGGTATGGTGGGAGAATAGGATAGACAAACACTGCCAGCTCCAACACAAGGCTGAGAACCATGCAGCTGCCTTATGAGATGTTTGTCCACCACCTAACAGCTCCACAGTGCATCAGCTTGGTATTTGCCCAAAGTGCTGATTCTGAGCAGTGCTGTTCATTCACAGAACTCACAGCACGGTCCTAAGGAAAGCAGGTAGAAGACAAATGTAGAGTTACTCCTATTTGAGACAAGATGAAGCTCAAGCAGCTCTGAGCTTTCAGTCCAGCTGAGCACTGCTCATCGGCTCCAGTACCTGTGGTCCAGCCTCAGAGAGCTCTGGCTTCCTCAGTCCCAAACTGCACAGCCACCCAAGAGCCTTGTGAACAAGAACAGTCCCATAAGAGCAGTAGCAGAAATAACAGCAGCTCAATTCCATTTTTATAGCCAAAGTACGTGGTACATCGCAGCTGAACAAACAGCTGTAGCAGCACCTCACAGGGCTCTGACAGACCCCTTCAAATTTAACAGAGGAGACCTCACTTGACCAGTAAGCCTGTCTGGAAGAAGCCTCCCAGCCCTTGCCCTGCTTACTGACATTTCCAACAAAAGGTTCAATTTGTGTAATTTGGGAGACAGGCTCTGTTTGCCCACTTTTAAAAGCTGGACTAGAGGAGCCAAACCCATTTCAGTTGGGAAATTATGTCTGGACACAGACACGCAGCAGCAAACACACAAGCCAAAGCTCAGCACACCCCTGTAAACACCACATTTCCTTCCTCACACATACATGTAAAAAACTGGAATGGTTTTGAACACCCTGTGTTCAGAGAGACCTTTCATTTTAGTCATCCTAGGTCAAAGCAAATAACATCACATGGTACCTCAAGGTGGTTTCTTTTGGCTTTTTATACTTAGAAAACACTGGGTGCATTTTTATGGATCCAAGTAATGTCCAAACAGGCACTGGCACCACTTCACATTATTTCCATCATCCTCTGTGCTGTGAGCATTGAAAGTAAAAAAACCTCAGGCAGTGGGGAATGACCTGAACTTTGATCTGAGGCGAACCTGTGCAGAAAGTTGGGGAAAAAATCACATATGCAAATTATTTTTGTAATTGTCATTTTCCAGCATCCTTTTTTTTTAATTTTCCTTTTCTGTCCTATTCTGGGGAAAGTCAAGAATAGAAAAGCAAAAATCCCAAGAGAACTACCATAAAGTATTTTGAAGACAGCTTACTTGGAAGGGAAATCAGGGACACAGCACACAAAAGCCTGCTCTCGTTTCTACTCCAGTTTTGCCAAATTTAGGATATTTGCATATTGTGAATTTTACAGGCATCCAAACTGGAGTGATTTGAATACAAAATTTGCATCATGAAACCCAAGGTGCAAGTTGAACACACTGACCTTACACAGCATTTGACCAGACCTTAAGTGCAAGAAAAGGAGGATTTGGGGAACACCTTGGTGTGCCAGAGAAACCAGGTAAAGTGACTTTTCACAGGTGGCACTGTCTACCTATGGAAATGACTGCAGCAAAGCTTCTCTGGCATCAGGATCTTGGCAGAATCAAAGAAAAGATTTAGATACTGGTGTGGATAATGAGAAGACACACTTAGGAACAAATGGCTCCACGTGCTCCAGGGCTGAACCTGGGAGATGTCAGCATCTTTGTAGATGGCATAGACAACCACCTCCCAGCTCATGGGTTCCAGAGCAAACAGCCCACGTCAGAGGTTGGACATCAGAGAGGATGAGGGACTTTGGTAACATTATGAATTAGCCTGGGTGGTGAAGGAAGTTGGAAAAGGAGACTGCTTTGCTGATACTTTCAATCCTGTATCAATGATCCACTGAGTGTGGTTCTTGACTCTGAGCTGCCCGTGGCAGGAGCGTGCCTTATCTTACACTTGGTGTAGGACTGCCTCAGCATGACCATAAGTATGTGAAAAGAAAATATGCAAGATTCATGTGCATCCAAAGCAAGTTTAGGCCCAGACACCTTTTCAATGGGAAACTGTGCCACTGGGTGATTTTGCAGGTGATTTCTTTGATTCTGCCGAATTCAATAAAGTCAAGTGGCCATCAGCAAGCTTTGAATGCAGCCTTGAAGCAAGGATGAATTCCAGGATTGCCCTAAGGAGCTGGAACCACACAATATCTCTCTTCTCCCTCTGAGGACCAAACTTGTGTGGCTTTGGTCCAGCTGTAATGAGAATCACGTAACTGAGATAATACCAGAGAGACAAGAGCAGTCCGGATTCACACCGTTTCAGCCGATGAGTATTTTTGTCAGGGGACCAGTATCTCAAACTCACACCCCATTTATTAGTGTCTCTTCTCCCACTAGAGCTATTCTGTGGGTGAAGTGGAGGAATTCATGCCAGGCCTCTCACTCTCCCTGCCTCCCATCAGCAGAGTCCTTTTAAAAGAGACAAACCAGGCAACAACTGGTGACATATGCACAGGCATTTCTGCCAGCACAGCTCTGCAAGGCAAGGATACGAAGAGGTGTGTTCCTTCACTGACGGAGTTGCGCTGGCAACAATCCTACGTGTAGATACAGATATACCAGCACCCCCTGTCTTTTTATTTCCCCTTTTTTTTTCCTTTTTCTCTTTTTTTCTTTTTTTAGATGAAGATAACTTGTCTTGTGCTGTATGTCTGTGTCTGCACAAGGGTCTAGATGTATTTTTTCCTTTATACTCTGACAGCACAAAGCACAGGTGCACAGATAGGTGCAGATTTGGGCAGGTGTTCACAGTGCAGTCAAGACCTCACATTTTCTGGAATAGATGAACACAAGTTAGAGTTATGCCTTGACATATCTCAAAACAGCTTACTGGGAAGATAAGGAAGGGAGGTGAAAACATGACTTTCAGAGGTCTAGTCACATGCATAAAATGAAAAGCAACTGCATTTTCAGACCGTGTTGATCTCTAGAAAAAGCGAGCAGTAGGTCTTACTGGTGGGGGTATGGTGAAGGGATGGAGACAGAGCAGATGAAGAGATAAATAAACACAGCTGAAAGAAATCCTCATTTCTGATCAAGGGAATATATTTATGGAATATGGCATGTGATACTTGCCCAGCTGAACACACAGCAGCAGCAGGCAGTGCGACCCACAACCGCAAAGTGAGAGAAAGCTGTGGGCAGCAGCAGTCCATGAAAAGGACATAAATAATTAGAGTTCTTCTAAACAAGGCCAAGCTTTAGCTGCTGCTTCTCTTCCTCTATTTTACAGTCAAGGGAGATGGCTCAAATGATTCAGGGTGAGTTTTGCCCTGGAAAATCTCAAAGCAAGGTAGAAGACTGGAAAAGAATCAGAGCCTACCTCTTTACCACAAACTTCACTGTTCATTAAATGTGAGCTGAGCCATGACCTCAGAAGTCCTGCAAGCTTGGCTTGCTGTACTCTCAAAGCATCTTTCCTCATGGGAACTTGGTTGCAGACACTTTGAATTGTTTTAAGATGCTGGTGCAGTTTTCATGTCCTGCCCCACAACACGATGGGTCCTCTGGAGGACTGAACCACAGCATTTCTCCAACACTGCTGGCCCTCCACTTCTTCTCACAGAAGGGGAAAGAAATATACAGCATTATTAGCAGATAGAGACTACAAGGGTTTATTTTTATCTTTTTTTTTCAAATTATTCAAGGCAACTTTAATATCCCTCCATTTGCTGGTGCAACATGAGTGGTTGATTTGGGGTTTAGGTCAGGAGTGGCTAGAATATAATCACCAGTTCTTCAGTACTATGAGCATGCTTGGATATTTGTCTTTACATCACCTTCCTAGCACAGACAGCCTTGTCTTCTACAGCTTAATGGAAACACAACACAGCAAGGAAGTCAGGAAACGCCGTGTGAAGACACCAGTCAAGTTTATTATGTTAGGATTTCTACTTTGAATTTCAATGCAAAAACTCCTGGAAGCAGCTGATTGATCACAGAGTCTCTCTCCCAAAGCAAAAGACTCTTGTTCTCATAATTCTTACTTCAGGTAAAGAAACATCCAAGAAAAATAAATGCAGTGCTCAGTGCCTGGATCTTCATCATTCACCTTCAAGCCTCCATGGTGCTCTAGAAGACAGCACAGAGAGAATACCTGTTCTTGTTGCTGGCCATCTCATACTGAAAATCCTCACAATTCCCCTCCAGCATCAAGACATCCATCAGAAGGAAAGTTATTTTAGATCTGACAGGCAGGCAGGGGCAGAGCAGGGTTGTTACATAAAGCGTCAGTGGGAGTAGACAGGAACATTACTTATAGGCAGAATGCTTCCATCTTGAGAGACCCTCACTGTACCACACAGGCTCTGGGATTCCTCCGAGTGATTAAATACATAGATCAGCTTTTTGGCAGCTATTCAAGACTTCATACCACATACCCGCCCTTTCTCCTGTATGTATTTTCTGTCTATGTATGCTTCTGCCGATGCTATCTGTCTCCTTGCATGGAATTTGTACTTAGCACACAAGGGTCTTTTCTGCCTGCAGCCAAAGGAGCTTGGCTTCCAAGGAGCCCTTACAATATCTGGGTAAAGATTTCTCCACTTGAGTACATTCATAGAGTCATAGTATGGTCTGGGGTGGAAAGGACCTTAAAGATCATCTGCTTCACCCCCCTGCCATGGGCAGGGACACCTCCCACCAGCCCAGGCTGCTCAAGGCCCCATCCAACCTGGCCTTTGACACTTCCAGGGAGGAGGCATCTACAGCTTCCCTGGGGAACCTGTTCCTACTGCAGTGTCATGCAACAGTCACTGCTGTGTTCTGGTTTGGAAGCACTTTGTAGCCATTTGGGATTTTTCTAACAAAACTGCACAAGGATAAATGACTATTAGTGCCCAATTATGACAGTCTCTAAGATGACAGACACCCTCACCAGCCAGCACTAACTCATGGATTGATGGCTGTGATACAGAGTGGACACAGGAAGAATTCTCTGCCCTTTAGCAAAGTGAATTTTCAGGCTTTCTCATCACTCGCAGCACGACCTCTTTAACAGCAGCATGTGGAGGAAACACAGCCCCATGTTGCCCAGCCCAGCCATAAACCATGACACTGTCCAACATGATCACATACTGTGCCACTAAGAACACGTGTATCACCCGAACAAACTCAAGCTGTGTTGCCAGAAAGGGACAGTGCATGCTCCACAAATTAACATTCCCCAAGTCAACCCTTCCAGCTGAAACTGGGCTCCATAGGAAATAACCCACTTGCAGGACCTTAGGAAACACCAGGCTTCCTTCCCTTACAAGCATTATTCTCTTGTTGGCTGACAGCACCTCTTTGGGCAGAAGAGCAGCACACACACTGATTCTTGGAGCCAGCACCCACTGTGGCCTTCAGAACTTGAATGATACTGCAGTTGCCCAAGCATACTCTGTCCTCGTAACTCATGAACGAATGCATTGGTTTTCTATCTCCTATTTTGTGCCATGTATCATGCATGATATCATGCATATCACCAAATAAAATTTGTGCTTCCAATCCTCTCCTCCATCCCACTGTGGGGAGTGAACAAGTGGTCAGGCAGGTGCTGAGCTGCTGGCTGGGGTCAACCCACCACATCCCCAGTCCCCAAAAGTACATTTTTGGGCTAACTTTTACTGGATTTAACATTTTTTGTAATCACAGCTAAAACCACCCTGTATCAATTAAAAACTCCCTTTAGCTGTATCTCAAATTGCCCTGCATTCAGATTTTTTTCAGATCTCACAGTCACTTCAGACTTTAGGACATGTTAATTCAAATAAATGTAAGTAAAGCCATGTAGGGGCCCAGGACATATTGTGTCTGTAAGGCATCACAATATTTTTCAGAAGCTTTCTAGACCACAACCACAAACCTTGAGGTTTAGAAGGTAAAGCAATGGCATTTGGGCTGGATTTAGATTCCCAAATCCTTCCCTCCTAGGGAGGGAAGTCTTTGTGAAACACTGAGGAAGCAAAGAAAGGAAAAAGGAATCTCGGTCCAACAGTTTTCTGTGTGGCTCTCAGCCACGCCCATCTCTGGATTTTGTTCTCAAGTGCTGAAACATTTCAGGCTGTTCTGATAGGGAGAGCTGTGATTTTGGAGGCTGTCCAAACCAGCCATTAGGCTTCTCTTAGCGAATAAATTGTTCTGCTTGATTCATGGGCAACACTGTTGTCTGAAAGGAGTTAACCAGAACATAACCACTTACGTCCAGAAGTCCAGAACATAACTGGACTTTAGTAAGGCCTTTGACACCG
>NW_010180421.1:0-2231 GCF_000695765.1 Mesitornis unicolor | reverse complement strand
TATATATTTGGTACTTAACAGCACCAAAAAGCAAGCCAGGCTTCCCACACCTTGGGGAGACTTCATTGGCACTTCCTAGAGAAAACCATGCCCCCTCTCAGCCAAGGGTGGAGCTGATGCAAGACATCAGCCCTCAGATGAAGCAGATAAAACAGCAGACCTCAAAAGATAAACCTAAAGAAAGGCTAAAAGCAGATTCTGGGTTTCTTTATAAAAGTGCATAACAAATGGATTTATTTTCCCTATGGCTTTAAATTCTATCGATTCTCCTAGGAGGCAATATTTTCAGTACGTGGAGGTGTGCAGTTTTGTGCCATGAGTATTGATATATCTCTTGTATTTCAAGGAAACCGATATTATATACTGCTGCACTTAATTGCTCCCAGGTGTGTCTCAATTACTATCCATAAGGATTTTACTCCATTATTTACACACAAGCAATTAAGCACGTAATCCTGTTTCACGCAGCTAACCATCATCTGTTCAACAGAATCTGTGTCTTTGAATGCAAGGAAACACTTCTCAGATAATTTTCCTTTTTCAGCAAGACAATTATAGTCCAACTGCTTCCTTCTCCTAGTGACAGATTCAAACCCAGCAGTTAGGAACCAAAAATTATCATCAGTGAATAATTCCTGTGTCCTCTGGAATACAAGATGCTGGTTTCGGTCCTGTTTTTAATCGGCACCATGCACCCAAGTGCAGCACCACTAATTAACACATTTCTTAGCAGGCTGCTCATGCAAGCCAGACTGCAAATCTATAGAAACAGAACCCACTTTCAACTGCAGTGCCCCAGGCCAAGGCTATAGAAAGCAGAAATTTGTGGAATTTCATGACAATGCTGGTTATATATAAGCCACTCTGAGGTTATACGGGACACCCACATTTCCAGGAATGTCCAGCTGGCATATTTCATCAGTATCAAAGTTATAATTATTAAAAGAAAAAAGCACAGTGAAAGCAAAAAAAAGCAAAAAGAAAAAAGGCAAAAAAAAAGCAGAATCTCATGATTACCAAGAGGCTCACCAGAACAAGTGCAATCATAATTCAAAGTTAAATGGCATTTTTTTTCCCAATTTTAAAAATCATTCCTCGTATTTCTGCATTTTGTGTGCCTGGAAAGTTGCACAAAACGCGTTGCTTCAGGGTTGCGCGTAATTACATTGGGCATCCAGAAGTAGGTGTGTCTGACTCAGAATTTCTGCACGCTCTGCCAACCGATCAAACCACAAGAAATGCAAGCTATGGTTAAATGAAGCAATAAAACCCCGCGAGCTGCAAGTTGTAACGTATCAGCACACACCACACCGCGAGGAAGAAGATCACAACAGGAAACAGTTTCAAAGTAGTAGTTGTCCCCGGTACTACCAAGAGTATCACCACAACCCTGCCTCTACGTAGTTTTAGTCAGACGACCAACTATTCTAAACTTCATGTTACAGAACAGGATTAAACATAAAATGAGGATAAGTGCACTAAAGCAATGATATCTTTCACTGACAGCTGTTATCTACCACCTTTTTAAACCGTTATAAATGCAAGTTTTTCTGGTTGATAATCACCCCTTTCTGTAGATAGGCTCTTCCTGGAGGATTTAATTCCTTTAATGGCTCTGACAAACACAGAACTGGTAGAAAACCAGATTTAACTAGCAACTCATGCTGAGACTTTGTCGTTAACCTTAAGCTAAAAAGGCAAGCTTGGCTGCTGTATTTTTTATGTGATCCAGGACAGGTGGGCAATTGAACAGATGACCCCCAAAAAACCATGCTCATCCAGGCCTCTCCACTCTGAAACATCTCTATGATGGAGGGTGCAGTTGAGCTTTTTAGATTTTATTTTTCACAATACTGTGCAAACAAATAATGTAAATTGACTGGACCAAATCTGGTCCCAGAGATTTCAAAAGAAAACATATTGCATAATGAGAATTTTAGGATAATTGCTTTCATGCCCCAAGGGTGGTCATTAATAATTAGCAACTTCCACAAAGTTGCTAGACAAAGCACAAAGCAAAACAGTAGATTAAGCCTCACGTGTTCTCTCTCTGAATTTTAGGAAAGTTAAAAAATTACCAAAACAGTAAGAGAATGGGGCTGAGAACTATAAAGTGGTTGTAGTTATTGATAACCACTGCCCACACAGACGGTGATGACAGCAATTATTGAAGGGAAGGGGTAGGGGAAGGGAAGGGGTAGGGGAAGGGAAAGGGGTGGGGGAAGGGGGAA
>NW_010180420.1:0-7419 GCF_000695765.1 Mesitornis unicolor | reverse complement strand
TCATCCAGATCATTGATAAAGATGTTAAACTCCTCAGGATCTCTTCAATGTGCAGATCAGTTGAGTCCATGCTGCTTCTGCAGAGTGTTGGGGAGAGAGGACTATGGGCACTGCTGGCTTTCATGTTTGTTTTCCTCAGCCACATGCAGGATTAGAGAGGAGTGAGATCACAGCCCCTGTGAACTTGCTGAATATGTTTGGTGAGTGCTACAATAAATTCTGAGAGGGCTTGGTTTTTTGGGAGAGGAACAGTCAGTTTTCAACCTCCAGGTCATTCATTGGTCCTCAGGATGGGTAACTTACTGGAGGTTTTTATCAAGTATGTTTGTTTACATATGGAGAGATTAACAATGGGACAATAGTACCATGAAGTCCAGCTCGGTATGAACATGGGGGCAGAGTGTGGTGTAGTGTGCTTCTTCTGCATGTGTTTCCTCTTCTTTAGAGGAGTTGAGAAGTTCAGTGAGTCATTTCTCCCAAACATCCAGATGGTGCTGCTTTTACACAGACTAGCATGGAGCACACCCAGAGCTGCTGATGCTCCTCTGAGGCAGAGGGTCTGCAGCGCTGGTGCTGCCCCTCATCAAGTGCAGGGTGCCGTGGAAATGACCAGGAGCCACAGTTGCCAGCATAGTTCCCATAGGGTTGTCATAACCTCAGTAAGGGTAGGCTGGTGATGTCCTGAAATGGAGATCCGTTCATCGTAGCTGCTGGGGTTTACTGAAAGAAACTGGTGTGGTGAAATTATATTTATAATGTTAAGTGGCACTATTTGTGTTAAATTCCTACTGTTTTTGGTGGTTGCTTTATTTTGTCTGTACTGTGAATAAATTAGAAATGAGTGTGTCAGGTGGAGCTGCACACCCAGTAAGCTTGCATGTGCGAGGCTTTCTGGTTTGTTTTGGTGGTGTTGCATGCTCTTGTACAGAGTCTGTTGTTGGTCCTGAGACTGCATAAATAAATAATTGGGATAATGTTGGCAAGGTAAGGGCCTTCTTCCTTGTACCATTCAGTCAAAAAATTGCTATTAACATGCTTGTTTTGTATATTATGTATCTAACGTTCTCTCTCTGTGTGTGTGTGTGTGTGTGTGTGTATGCATGTATATACTTGGCATGAACATGAAGCAAAGCTGATACCCAGAACATTGTCCAAGTAAGTGATAAGGTTGTGAATAACTTTTCATAATGATTTTATGGTACAGAGTATGACCTCGGAAAACCCTTCAGTGTAGTTCAGTGAGAATTTATTATTTGATATATAACCTGATTATCTTCCTGAAAGCTCATAAAGTATACAGTTGATTAAAAATGTTGTTACTAGACAGGTTTATGGAAACATTTATGTGCTTGCCTATCCTGTTGTTGTCTGTTCTTAATTTCATCTTGCCTGCCTAACAGTAGAATTCATACCGTCCTCTTCCTTCATTTTTGTAATTTATGTTGTTTAAAACTCAGGATTATTCTTGCTTATTTTCAGATCTCATCAGAAAACTAGCACAGCAGAAGCTTGGAAATACACAGGGCGATTATCAGAAGGTAAATTGTCTATGTGTATCTGCGTAAAATAATGAAAACAATGACTTTGAAATTCAGTTTTGTTTCTCAAACAGGAAATAGTATTTTAAAGCTATAATAACAGGATGCAAGAATTAAATTTTTAAATAACAAGTCTGATGGTTTCATACAAAACGTGAGACCAAAACCTTTAAAAAATATTACAAAGAAAATTTCATAAGCCACTGTAAAGGAGCTATGCATAGTTAAGGCTCACTTATAAATTCTAGCTGTAATGTGATTGTGGTGTCTGTTGCACAAAGATTGAAGGCTCTTTGTATTGAAAAATACTGCTTTTATTTAAAAATGCTTAGAAAGAACCATTGCTGCTCAGCTCTCATGTTAGCTTCAGCTATTGTCCTCAAAAAGCTGAATTTATATGCTGGTTCTGGTGCCTTTGTCAAGTGAAGTTTCCATAGCCTACTTATAAAGTATATTTTAGTTTATGTCACATGCTAATCACATGAAAGGTATTTCCGATTCTCTTTAAGTTTGTGATTATGCTGTAACAGTTGAAATTCTTAGGGTAATGGTAGCAGAAGAAGATAGACTGTAATGTGCATCTGATTTTAGGCTGTTCTCAAGGACAGTAGCCCATTTTTGAAGTGATATCACTGAGTTCCTACAGTGGGATCCTTAACCATGACCATGCAATGGACAGGTTGTTCCAGATGAGGTACTTGTAGTGCCTGCAATATGGTGTACTTGCCATGAAGATGAGTACTGCACTTGACATACAGGCACCGAGCTGTTGCCTTGAATCAGAATGACCTGAATGGTCTGGGGATTTGAAGGGGGAAAGCCTTGTGCTTCCATGTCTTCCCAAAACCGATCATGTTGCTCCAAGAGCTTGATAAACTCTGCATGACATCTGAGTGGATGGGTATTTTTGTTACACTGTATCAAGCAACTCTTACCAATCCCATATGCTTGTTTGGTGGGGCTCTGAGAGTGGTGCATCACAGATTGTGTCTGCACACCCAGGAGGCAGTGTAGGGTGGACTTGGTTGGCAGTCCTTGGACAAAACCATTAGACCATAGATGGTATACATGAGCGTGAGGATAGTATTTAGTAACTAGTGCCTAAGTAATGAAAACTTTGAGACTAATGACAGCTGTAATCCTGCGTAGTGGAGGCACTTGTTAAAATACTGACTATAGGGTGGCAAATATAATACTAGGTGTGCTTAAGAAGCAAAATAGGTGAAGGCCATTTGTAGGTTCTCATTCTGACCTGAAGAGAATGCAAAACTAAAACAAATTTGGAAAAGGGAAATATACTGGGACAAGTAGAGAGTCCCTCAGAAGACAGAAGCATCAGTGAGGGGTAGCTGTGAAGAGGCCAGCATGTCTGTAGATGTGTCCCTGGAGCAATTTCCAGTGAGGCTAGGGAAGTGTGAATGTCACTGAAGGGTGCGGGTAGGTAGTTAGAAATGTTTCCTGTGGTTTTGATTACTCAAATTCAGGGAGAATGAAGTTGGACTAGAATGGGTTCAGAAAGTGTCTATTGGTGTGATCTGGGAAACACATGTCTTCAGAAGAGACTGGAAGACTTTGCTTAATTTAGGAAAAGAATTGATAAGGAGTGTGGTTAGTCCTTATAAATATGTATGGAGAGGAAACATCAGGAAAAAACCCCTGTTATCTGGGCAAAAGATGGTGCTGTCATAGAAGTAGAGAGGCAGAAATGGGCCATGTGTAAATCCATACAAGAAGAGAACTTCCTCACCAAGCATTGCGAAGAGCCTATCAGTAGCACAAGAAGAAACTGGTCTCTCTTATTTATCCTGTTAAATTTCTCTGCCATTCCTCTGTATATTTGTTTTAAAACCTACTTGTAAGATGTGTTAGTGACCCAGGAGGCCCTTCCCACTCCTGTGCTACGTGTCCCTGTGTTCCCAGTTGGACTCATCCCATCACTGTCTCACTGTTCCCCACCAGGGACAGGAGCGTGCCAGGCCAGCCCAGCAGCTGAGCACAGCTTGGGGCGAGTCAGCTCGTGGCTGCTGCTGCTATCGCTGTGCTTCTGATGGGAGATGTGCTTCCCTAAAACGTTCCAAGTTGTACTGGGCACTAGATTTTTAAGGGAGGGTAAGCATTTGTTTTCCTCCCATTAAAAATCTAGTACCAAATACGACTTTGAACATTTTAAGCACATTGTACAGTAGAAGTTTCATAAAGATGTGTGTGATGCTGAAAAAAAAATTCTAAAACTCGGGAACTTTTCGATTCTCACACTTCAGACTTTGGGTTGAGGAGTCTTGCTTTCTTTAGCTTCCTTCTAGGTCCGCTTCCTTTTTCTCTTCCACTTATGAGAAAAGGGAAAGTTATCAGCATGAACTTGTCAGACAGAGATGAAAGGGAAAAAGACAAGAAATTCTATTTCCAACAGCAAAAGGGGGAAATTGGCTTCTTCTGAAATTCCTGTCATTGAATGTTTAGGGTTTGGTGTTCTTCTGAAATTACAGGTAAGAAATCAGTTAAGAACCTGATAAATAGACTTCTTCAGTCTTTCTTGAATGCCTTTTCTGTTTTACTTTTGCATAATTTAAAATACACCTCTACAAAATTAGTTAAAAGTGTGGGTGAATTTTGTGTGTAGTGTCTTAAGGACCCAAAACTGCTACTAGAACTGCTGCTCTTATGCTGAAACAAAATAAGCATTGAAAAAAAAAGTTAGTCAGGAATAACATAGGTCAAGTATGACAGGTGGAATTTGTGAATAAATCACTAAGCCACAAAACAATGCAATCTCTGGCCTTCTTTTCTGTGAGATGTGTTGGGAATTACAAGAAACAGATGTTCAGTGTGGAAATAACAAGTCTGATTTTGTTTTAAGATGGAAATATTTGTTTGACAAATCCTAGATTCCTTTCACTTACCAAGGAAACCAGAAATTACCTGCTGTGTGCTTTATTTTAAGTAATTTTCTGTAATTATTTAATGATGCTTTTATACATTATTTTACTTCAGTGTTTTTTTGTTATTGTTTCTGTGTTGTTAATTGTTTTGGTCATGGTTAATTATTCATTATTCACGTGATGTGTTTTTGTGCATGCTGCCTGTGTATTATACACATTCTCCATTTGTTTTGACTTCCACAGCCAGAAAATGTTGTCCTGACTCTTCAGGTAATGCCTTACGGTAGATGTACAGCTTTGAAAAGAAACTAACAGTGTCTGTATGCACTAGTTCCGTTAAAACATCCATGAGTAGTGTTATTTTAAATAGTGTTTTTCCATCTAACCTATTTTAAAAGTTCTGTTGTCAAATAAATTCTGAAGTGTTCAGCTAACTAGAAAATAGTATTGCTTTTGCAAAATCTGCCCAAATTCTTATTCCAAGCTAGTTCATATTCTTCAGAAGGGATGACAGCTTTTAACCAGCAGGTGGTAGTAGTAGCAGTAGTAGTAGTAGTAGTAGTAGTAGTAATAATAATAATAATAATAATAATAAAAAAAACTAGGTTTCATCCTAGAATTGGTAATTAGGTCACAAATTTGCATCTCTGCTAATGGTGGTGGAGGACTGCTGTATTTGGATCAGTTGGTAATTAGGGATTGTGAGGAAGGGCATCGGCAAAGCTGGAACTGGAGCATGATTGATAGCTCGTTAGAAATTGTAACTTATTTTGTGGGACAATACACAGCCTGTTCCGTGCTGTTGCTGCCAAGTTGCCCTTGTGTTGGTGGATTTGTAAAACAGAAGAGAACTCCAAGTACCAGTGTGAGAATTAGTTCCCCTAAAACTGGGAAAGGAAAGGAGAAGAAAGAATCTATCAGGGAAGAAAGACTGGGTCATGCCCATGCCGTGCTCTCTCACTCTGCACGCAGACACTGCCGGATCTGGATCTAGATGGGTTGGTTTGTGTTTGCAGCAGGGAGAAGCGCCTGGGCCAGCTCACAGCTCGTTCCCTGGAAGCTCCGTCACTTGCATGGGGCTGTGCCAGGGCTGCTGGCCCAGCTCCTCCATCCTGGGGCGCTCGCACGGCTTCTGGTGTAAAAGCTAGTGAGGGTATTGCATTGCATCCTTCCCTTTTACTCTTTCCAGCTTTTGAAAGCATCCTTTTAGTTGCTGCTGCTTTGCTGTTTGGCAGCAGAATAAATGTCTCTACCTGAGAGAGCTTAAAATCCACTCCTTTGTGCTTTCCAGTCCCTAAGCAGTTTTTACTACAGCAGTTTGGAGAAACCTCTGCCGTTGCAGTTGATCATCCAGTGAAATACTTCCCTTTGCAGTTCGTATGAATCTTTCCACTCATAACTGATTAAAAAGAACAAGCTAGTCCTCCTTCCCCTCTCCCACATGAAGTGTTGATCTAGTCAGCCTTGCTGACATTTGTGGAGCCTTTTTGGAAACAGATGTGAGAAATAGTAAATTTGTGGTCTGGGAAATCAAATGTATTTGTTTTTAACCTATTTCAACTGCATCAAATCACAGTCGTTTCTTGTGAACATATTTCTCTTAGCACTCACTCCTGTAGTTTACTTAGCTAATACTCTAGCTAAATAATTATTAGCTCTTAGTATCTTTAATGTTATGTATCTTTTTGTCAGCAAAATTGTCAATTATTGACAAAATACACTAAGTCCATAACCTTGGTAACTTAGTATATGGTTTAGTCTGTAGTTTGATTTTTAATTATTTGCTCTGTATTGATTACAGTTACTGTGTGATATCCGCTATTACCACTATTTTTGTCTGAATTACAGGCTATCTACTATGAAATCGGTTTTATAGTCTCCGCAGCCTTGGGATTGCTATTTGTTTTGTTACTGCCTCTTGTGGGACTTTGCTTCTGTCTGTGTCGTTGCTGTGACAACTGTGGTGGGGAAATGCATCAAAGACAGAAGAAAAATGCTGACTGTCAGAGGAGCTGTTTTGCAACATTTCTTTTTGTTGCTTCTTTAATAATAAGGCAAGTGTAATAAAGAGAACAATATGAAGCTTGGTATAGCACTAATTTTTGCAGTGTCACATCACAAATAATGTTGTTGGTTACTGGTACAGTTTACAGGTGCAGAAATTTTTTTATTAGACTAAGTAATATCATTGCTTGTTAGAGAAAACGTGACTGTATTATAAAAATACTGCTACCATTGCTATCCACAGGTCATTATATACTCACTTGAGAGGAATGTAGGTGTGAAAAAAAAAATTAAGCTTGAATTCGGCAAGTAAAGTTTTTGCCAGTCTTAAAATTGCAGTTGCAGAATGTTACATGAAACTTAGGAACGTAAGATACTGTGTCCTATGTTCAATTACTATCCTGTAGAGAACTTGAGGTACAAAATACTGCTTTGTTCTTGCTAGTGTAGGAGTGATGAGAAAAGCAATCGTGTGACCTCCTTCAGTACATGCTGTCCTCCAGATTTTCTTATTACTTCAGAATAATGGGTTTTCTTTTGGGCACAGCGTTGTTTAAACCATGCACGTACTCACTGTAAAATCCTGGAGTTCAGAGACATCTTTGTGCTGTTTGTCTTAGGAGCAGGCTCCTGTTCTGTGCTGGGTGTATAACAGGCGATGAGGGACTGCAATCAAGACTTTTCCCTGAAGATGCTTTCAAAATACATTGTTTGCTTTCAGGCTTTTTATTTTCCCTCAGCTTCTTCATATTTTCACCTGCCTACTATTCTTATTTTGTGGTTATATTTTAAAAAAAGTCTCCTGATCTATATTGTTTGACTCTTCAGTCAGGTGGGACTTTGTCACTTCAGTGTAATCGAAACTGTTTTTTCTTTTTACTACTGTTTGCCACCATAAATTGAGACCTTGCCTATGCTCAGATGTAGACAAAGCTGATGTCAGGTATGGTAACATGCTCTTTTTCTCCCAGACAGAATCACAGAATCACAGAACGTTA
>NW_010180419.1:0-1812 GCF_000695765.1 Mesitornis unicolor | reverse complement strand
AGTTCTATTTAGCTCAAACCAGGACAATATCGCATGAATGCTAGCAGCAAACATGTCTTCATTACATTCCTGGTTTTTTTTTGTAATGGAGTCCTTGTTTTGATGCCATCCATTTTGTTCTTGAAATGCCAGAAAACTAATGCTGTGACCTCTGTTTTTGTTCATCCATTAGCATTATATGTCATATGCATTGACCCAGTTTAAAGGCAGAGTAGGATACTGAGATTTACTTTTCCTCTATCTTCTCTTCATCTCCAGTCCTGAACCAGCAAACATAACTAGTTTAAGGTAAGACATGAACACTGTTGCTTGCATATCACAGTTAATTTAAGAAAGGCTTTTAAATCTTAAAATCCTAGTACCTGTTGTAATTAAGGTTATTATTTTTATCTCTAGTAGCATGCTTAGAAATCTCGTCAGTCTTCCTCCTCTGGTTCCTTTCTACCCAAATATGCATTAGAAGCTGCTCTCTGTTTCCAAAAGAGGAACAACTAAAGTCATAACTCTAAAACACCATATGCTTCTTGTAAGAAACTATCTACTGCATGCATGCAGTAATGAAGAAGAGTTTAGCTTTTTCATTTTTATGTGCTTGTACCTTGAGCTACAACCCAACACTGAGTTTCTAACCTAAAATGTCTGCTGCTGCTCTGGCCAGAGGACCCATTCTGAACAGGACTGGAAAACTGCTGACAAAGTGAATTCCATAAAGTGAGGAAGACCTTTGAAGCTGCTTTTGCATTCAGATAGCTAAACTGTGAAACTTGGCATAGCAATAGCACTTGCCTTGGACTACATCCATGGTTGAGATGTTGGTAGGCAAGATGGGAATTACAGCCTCATTAACCAACTGAGTAGCTGAATTTTTTTGTGTAACAGTTAAGCAAACTGAAAGAAGATTAAATGGAGTCATGCTTGTCTTCTGATGAAGGGTATTTTTATATGGAGAGTGGTTCTTGCAGTGAAGTTCCTCTGAACCACTGCAGCTGAAGGATATAAAACTAGCTATCCTGATGGAGACCAAGGCTTTTTTATGATACAGCTCTGATGATCAAGCATCTCTTCTCTGCTGAAATTATAACTGGCTTGTAGGATTACTTTTTTTTCTGTGGAAGGTTTCTTGCACAACTCAATTACTCTGAGATGGTGACTCCTTCCACATGGAGTGGTATAGCACATACAAAGGTTTAGGCAATGTAATCTAGTGTACCATGTCCCTGCCAGTGGCAGGAGTGTTAGAACTAGATGATATTTAAAGGTTGCTTCCAACCCAAACCATTCTGTGAGAATCTATGATAAAGTGTCTGGGGGGGCACTTTCTGTCCAAGTTGGGTAATATAAGGAGAAATGTAGATTCCTTTAATTTTTGGGTTTGATAGTCTTTCAGAAGTAGCTGTTACAAAAGAAGTAGATACCGCAGACTTTGCTGTGCCGAAGTTGTAATCTGGTTTTCTTCATTTGTGGATATGGCTTTTTTTATCCTTTACAAAAGCTCCGTATTTGTAACCAGGTGTGGAGTAAGGGTTACCTGTTTTGAAACATCTTTTAAGTGTTTTGAAACAAGGGATGTCAGTATTCCTGAAGAAATGCTAAGTCAAATTGCCAGTCTCTCATGTGAATTGCGTAAAATGATGCAATGCACCAGGTTTCCTGTCTGAAGCAATACATGAGAAAATGAGTTGATAGTTTCTGTAGGAACAGTTTCCTTTTTTGACTTAAATTAACTATGCAGTATCAGATTTAACTTATGCTTCTGTATATCAGTCTCACATAATTTCGATATCACAGAACAGAATCACAGAACGTTAGGGA
>NW_010180418.1:0-4577 GCF_000695765.1 Mesitornis unicolor | reverse complement strand
AAAGCCCTCCAAACGAGCGCTGCTAATTCCTAATTTGAGCAGGTTAAGAGCATTTACAGGATTATA
This sequence comes from Mesitornis unicolor, assembly GCF_000695765.1. Lineage (NCBI taxonomy): Eukaryota > Metazoa > Chordata > Aves > Mesitornithiformes > Mesitornithidae > Mesitornis > Mesitornis unicolor. Next base: position 4,511 of record NW_010180418.1, on the reverse strand, counting down.
TTCTCCTGAGTATTTAGGAGACCCCGGATCCTGGTGGTACTTGCATGAGCAGTCTCATTGAGGCTAACGTGGTAGTTAGAGGTAGTTTGAGTGTGGCCAGAACTCTTCATGCAAAAAGCCACCAGTTAAGATTGTTTCCCCTTCTTGTTGTGTTTGGGGGCAGATGCCTAGATTCTGTCTAAACTTCTGTTCGGATGAGTGCCTCAGAAGTTGTCATAGTTAAACAATTTTTGAACATAAACATCGAGAGCTGTGATTTTTATAGTCTGAATAAGAAAAGTGACTATTAAAATAAATACCCCCTTCATTAAATTTCATTAATCCAGCTGTTACACTTCAAAGAAAATTCATAACACCCTGATTAAATTGATACTGTGAGGACTGCTCTGTTGTTAGTTTGTAAACATTTGAGTATTATCTTTGAAATAATTTTGATGTCATATGCTTTCATTTAAAAACTTCTTGCTGTTTTGTGTTTAGGTCAATCGAATTCTGAAAGTTGCTAAACCCAATATTGTGGTCATGAAGCTGCTGGCAGGAGGTCACAAAAAAGACTCCAAGGTAAGAAAATGCCAGTGGAATTGAATATGAAATGTTGTATTATATGCAGTGCTATCACAGATCTCTCACAGCTGAATGAGTGGATTTAGGCTTAAAGGACTTAAAAGGACTGGGTAGGTAACTTAATTCATTTTTCCCTTGGAAATTAATTGGTTTAGTTATTTAAATATGGAAAACTTGTGTTTCTAAATGTTTTTGGAAAAACAGAAGAGGGACATGCATGTGGAATGAAGTACAAATACAGGTATTCTTTAAGTGCAGGAATAAGTAATGGATAGCAATGTGTCAGCATTGTGTGAACATGATTGGGACTGCTGGCTGTCAGGATTAGCAGGTGCCCTGTGATTCGGAGGGAGGCAGCCTTCAGGCTTCTGCTGAAGGCCAGGCTCAGGGGAATGGAGGAGCACACTGAAGAGGCACACCAGCGTTCTACAGCTTTGTGCCCATCACTACGGGAGTGTGATTGGCATATCCAGAACTGGGTTGGAATATTTTTCAGATATTAAAGCGCCAGGATTATTTATTTTCAGTCTTTTTATAGGTTAGATAGAACATACTTAGATACAAGAATAGAAGAAAGAAGTTTCTCTTCTATCTGCAGGGTATCCCTCATTTTGAGTATTAAATTTGGTAGTACCGCTTGTAATGTTTTATATTTTTTCTTTCTAGGTTCCTCCAGAATTCGACTTCTCCTCTCATAAATATTTTCCAGTTGTGAAGCTTGTTTGAAAGATTATCACTAGGATACCTGAAGCATAATCTGTGTTTCTGATACATGTTGTCGGATGGAGTACCTAGTGCCATACCCAATCAGAGGGAAATTTCTAGGATAAAAGTACTATTTACATGGAATATCTCTAGTCTGCTTTCTTTTATGTGATCTGAACAACTGCTGTTTTAAAGTGATTTGTATGAAGTTTTATGAGCAAAGCTGATTTTAATAAACTGTATTGTTGAACAATGTACCTCAGTTGACTACAGATTTAATCATAAGTCATTTTTTATGGATGAGCTCTGACAGTGAATGTTGGTTTAGGGATTTAATAACATTTGAGACTTCATTTAAAAAAATGTAATATAGCCTCATGTCTGAGCTACTGAAGTTCCGGTCTGAACAAAGCTACCTGGAAAGATTGTGAATTTCTGTATTTTCACCTAAATTGCATCAAATTTGCTCATTTTTGCAAATTTGGAAGTAGAATGACTAGATTCTTTTGTTGCCACATCCTGCAAGCTAAAATGATCTTTATAGAAATTAAGAGCAGATGAAAGCTAGTCATTTAGCTGCCACAGCACTGAATTCAGTGATTTTTGTTTTACTGAAGTAAATTGACTAGGAGACAGTTTGTCTCAAATGTAGAAGTCATTGAAGACGGTGAGAAATGGAGCAAGTTATTTCAAGTTGCAGTTCATTCCTACATCTTTCATTCTTCATGGTAGTGGTCAGTCTGCATAGCTAACACTGTTAGGGACAGTAGCAACACAGGAAAACCTGACACAGGAGTGTATTTTAACTACTCTGCCACTTTATTTCCATCCTGTTGTTACCTTGCCATTGCAAAGGAGGTATTGCTGGTTTGTTCCATTGCTGAGTCAGCTCTTGCGTGACCTTCATTCTCGTGTTTTGATTGCAATGCTGCTGCTGCTGGATCCTGCTGCCTTCAATGGTTGGTAGAGGCTGAAATCCAAAACAGGACCCTCCAAACCTACTCTTTTCTTCCTAGACTAGTTCTTCCTCCTGTGCTTCCAGATGTGAAATAATAAAGGTAAGCTCCCCTCTTCTGCTACAAGAGGGTAAAAAAAGCTTAAAGAGCAGACTTGCTCTTTGATAAACCATATGGCCAGGTCTTACCTGGGCCATAAAAGCAAATCCTCCAGGTTTGACTGTGTTGGACAGGACAATTCTTCATTTTGGTATAAAATGGCTTCCTCCACAGTGATGAGCTTTTAACACCTTCTGTAAGGCATTTGTGTTTCTCCTAACACTGTTGTACTGTGGAGTAAAACCACTTCAAGTCCATCACCTGAGCAGCAGCACTGCTGAGCTACAGCAGGAAAACAGTAAACTGAAGTGGAAGACCCATCTGTCTGCCACCAAATCAACAACTTCTTGAAATATGCAGGAGTGCTGAAGACATGCTTTTTCTAATTTCTCCACTTAAGGAGGTTGCATACCATTTTACATGTTAGCTTACCATAGTGATTAATATACTTGACGGCTTCTGTATTGTTGCCAAAAGAATGAAAATCCTGCAAAAATGTAGTAGTAAAGATGGCCAACTGCTTCTAGTGCAGGGCACTGAGAATTCATCTGCATCTGGCTTTTGCTGCTTTTTTGTGAACAATCACAAAAATCTTTCCTGTCTTAAAAATCTTGAACTACATCAGCTCGAGGGTCAGCCTTTGGTATTTCTCTAAAGGAAGCAAGTAAAAGATAAGTCAAGTTCCACATCATTTACAGAACAAGGGAAATAGAAACTACCATCTTTCCCATTTTCATTAACATCAGAAGTAGATTAACTGTACAGAATAAAGTAAATACACAGTAGAGAAGATTCTTTTATTTTAAAATGCTTACCTAAAATGGATCAGGCTTAGGTTTTTTTAAAAAAAAAAAACATGAAGGAAAAGTGTTAATTTAACCTCAAGATCATTACAGCAAAGCAGTTTTCCCTGCCTCATGCAACTAAAAATTTTAGTGACAGACAACACAATGTAAATCACAGTTCCAAATTAATTAGTTTCCTTCAACTAAGCTGTTCAATTTTAAAATGCTATATAGTAGACATCCAGGCCTCCTGTCTACTAGAAATCTACCACCCTAGTTACATTCCTCATAGCACTTGAAGCCGTTGAAAATGGTATTGTATACCTCTGTGGTTTTGAACATTGCTTTTAAGTAGGTTTCTGGACCCCTGCTGCCAGGGGTGTAACAAGTGATCTTGTGCAAAGGTGGTCTTGTTTATGGAGAGGACAGCATACAGCTGGCTAGCATGAAGCCCGGTCAGGTTTGGGTACTGTACAGAAATACAGCCAAAACTCCTGTTTTTTAAAAATTCTCTGACAATCTGTTATTTACCTTAAAGATTTTATTTGTTTGGGATTTTACCAGTTTCAAGTTAAAGCCATTCATTCAACTTGAATAGAGTGTTTTACTGTACATTTTATAATGTCAGAATATATGTTTTTTAACAATCACTATTAAATTACTGATTAACTTAATCTCTGCTCTATAATGGTTTGCAGATTAAGTCCTAAGAAAATGCCCTTTTTACTCAGAATGTATTAACAGTTTGAGGTTAAAATTGCTATTATTTAAAAAAAAAAAAAGCCCAACTTTCCCAATACTTGTCAGTTAGAACAGATGTTCATACCTCTTCTCTTCGGCTTACAAGCACTTGCTTTTCCTGCTATATTGACTGTAGTAGCCAGACTAGTTAAGGCCAACTTAAGTAGTGGAGAAAAAAACCCCAGAGTAACCAGGAACTCAGTAACGGAAGCTAGTGCTTTTCTTAGAAGAATTCAAGTTGCATGTGGCAAATCTATCGATTAGTGAACTGCTTATGTATTTAGGCTTAATAGGCTCCATTTGACTGGAGCTCTGCCCTTCACTCAGTGACAACCAATCCTCTTTTTGTACAGAAAAGAACCAACCTTCCTCTTGCATATTTAGACATCTTAAGGTACAGGAGTTGTAAGCACTAAGGAGTGACGCACCACAAAAGTAGTTAGAAAATTAAGTGCATTAAGAGAAAGCAAAGACAAATTCCTAATTGGAAGTGCTGGTTGGGAAGTTAGTCATGTCTGTGTGCTCCCATGCTGTCTTAATGGACGTTGGTTCATACTCACAAACACTGCTCCAAGCGGCGATGTCAGTCTTGAGAACAGAGACAAATGCAATTTTCAGAACAGCTGGCTACACACAGAATCACAGAATCACAGAACGGTAG
>NW_010180417.1:0-3736 GCF_000695765.1 Mesitornis unicolor | reverse complement strand
GGGGCTGGACTGGATGATCTTTTGAGGTCTCTTTTAACTCCTGAGATTCTGTGATTCTGTGAAAATGTCCTTCTATTAAGGGAAGATTCACAAAGGAATACTGTTCTGGCCAGAAGTGACCATGAGACAGATGACTGGACTGATGGTTTATGACAGGCTCTTAAGTATTGAATCCAGTAACTTGCATTTGGATAAAGCTCAACTTAAAACAACATATCAAGTGCTGGATCAAACATCTCTAGAGATGGAGGATCTATCCCCAGACATTAACCATCTTCCCTGCTCAAGACATCGCATGGTTTAATTTTAGTTTGTTAGCTTTCACTTCTTCTTTCTTTTATGCCCTTCCCTGCTAGGTCTTCAGCACCCAGGATTTTCTGTCCATAAATATACTCAGAAAGTAATAGAGTAACTTTTATAAGTTCTCAAAAAAAAGAGTGTTAACAAAGATGACTGGCTACACAGACATTCACCTTAGATCTCAGGTTTTGTGGATTTATTTATTTTTTTAAACACATTTCTCATACTAGAATCAGCATGACACAAACAGAAGTCAAAAATAGCCTTCCGACACCTATTTCCCTATGTCATCATATTAGGAGCATATGCTGAATAGAGCGCCTGCAGCAACTACTAAATATTTCTCTGGTGCAATCACTCTCTCCAGCAGCACAGCTTACATGCCCCACTCCTGAACTCTGCATTTGTGTGAGTCTTTAAGTCAACCCAAGCCATTCCATCCAAGTGGAAATGGAAAATGAGTTAGTGTTGGAGCTAGTAATTATCCCCATGGAGATGCAACAGGGATAACCCAATTCCATTATTATTTCCCAATGGCAATTTTGTGATACAACTGTTTTGTGGGTTTAAAACAATTCACAAGGCGTTTTATTGCCAGTACTGTTTGGTTTTTGTGCGTGTTCTAATACACTCCTAGAAATTACTTTATCAAGAGAAACTGTTAACAAAAAGAGTATTTGACAGACCCTACTTTCCCTTAAGTTTTGTTAACAAGCCTTGATTAAGATTTTGTCTTTATATAACATGAATCCTCATAACATTTTCCCGTTATTTTACCCAGAATTGACAGCAGGATGCCCAGATTAATGCTATCTGCATTAGCCCATTCACCTTACTCAAAAGCTGAGAGCACCAATATTTTAATAAGACCTCAAAAATAGGAACATGGAATAATTTTATATGGCAAGTATATCAGTATGTTCTGCTCTACATTTTCTGAAAGGGCAAAACCAGTATCCTACCAGAGGTCAAGTTTCGTATCCAAGAGGGCAAAAGCTTCCTCCATAATGACTGGAAGCAGCAGAGTCCTGAATCATGAAACTAATATAAACAGAATGAAAAGCAAGTGTGATACATCTCTTTTAAAGCTTCTTTAGCATCTGCTGTCCAAAATCTCCAAGGACTTACTACATTAACTTCACTTTCAGTAACAAAGAACCTCCCTACTGGATGACAAAATCCTTTCTGCAGGCCTAGGAAGTGCTACCTGAGACCAATTTAGCCTTCTCAACATCAACTACATCCTTAAGGAGGCTGCACCAGCATTTCACTAATGAAGTCCTCCTAAAACTTGCATCCACCTTGAATAGTTTTGGATTGGATGTCCAAAGAAATGGACCATCTCAACTCCCAAAATGCTTTACCTAGGTAATAGGTTATAGAAAGTCCCAAAACAAACTGACTCTATCCTCCAGCTTGCAAACACCACCTCATCAAGTTCCTCTCAGCTTACTTGTGCTAACAGATATATGTTAATTTGTTATATGTTATTTCTCCCCAAACCCATAGTCAGAATTTAAGTAATGCATTTCAAAGTTAGACGACAACAGTGAAAAGATAAGCATGAGTAAGAGATCACTCTGGGGTATATTACTGAAAAAAGTATACCTGTGATGAATGTCACCATGTGAATTGACTTTTCTCATCTCTTCAGGCTTACAAACGTCTGGGACAATTCTATGATCCTTAAACTTAGCCATCAGAGATCAGACCAGACAACTGTGTCCAATTAAGCAGCAGAAATTGTTTGCTCTATGTCTACTGCTAACATCTGAATTCTAATACTACTTTATTGCAGGAAAGTGGAAAAACATTTTAGAGCCATTTGAGATCTTACACTTACTACAATACCACACACCTAACATATTGCCACCAAAGTTCATTTGGAAACAGACGTATCACGTGAGACAGAGAATATAGGAGCAATTAGAAATTACTAGGTAACATTTTCTGTCTAGCTCTTCAGAGAGTCTGTTCTCAATTATGATTTTTTAAAATGGGAAAACCAACTGAACACAAAGTAGTTACTAGCTATAGGAAAAAAGTAGGAAGAAACCACTCTCAGCTGAGAGCTGTAAGCACCTAACCGTAAAGTTACTGCAACTGCACTTTCAGGAAATCATATGGACCCGAATATACTTTTCTTGTAAGCCTTCAAGTTCTCTCATATCCAACCAGCAACTGGCCAAATACAACATTATAACTAACAGGACAACCCTTTAATTTACTTCTGCATTTTATATTCCCCAAACTGTAAGCAAGTCAAGTATGGAATGGGGAGCAGATGCTGCTATAAGAGGTAATGCAACCAGCCTGACCAGGAATGACTCCAGAGACTGTTCACCAAAAACTTTCTTCCTCTCACATTCACCTCATGCTGCAGAAACTTAGGTAAAAGGTGTAACATGGGAGGCAAAAGCAGATCTTGGAAAAAGAAAAAAGAAATAAACTGACCAGCTACCCAAGGCCACCTCTTCCTAGTCCTACAAGGGCAAAAACTATGTTTTTAAAATGCCAAACTGAAGGAGAAGCAGTTACTATAAGAAATGCAGTAGGTTGCTGACAGAAGAAGAAAGACTTTGCTACAAACAGAAAAGATCTCTAGGAATTGTACCACTGAGACTTCAGTAGGACAGCAGCAAATATTTCCACAAGTGTGTCAAATACTGTCTGCAAACACTACCAAAGTAAAAACAACATTCACAAACTCCGTCACAGAAATGTAAGCCCTCCTTACTACCACCCCAATACTTTCAAAGTTAAATTTCCCATAGCAGCTCTAATTATTCCATAATACATGGCAAGTGTTTTATTGCCATTTCTTAAAACAAATACAACACAGATTTTTTTAAGTCATTTAATTGTGTAAGAACACCATTTTTGTAAGGCTTGTTTAGCAAGCAAGCACGTACAGCTTCAAGAAGAGTTAATTTAATTTGTAGCTCCACATGCACTTGTGCTGCAAATGAGTAAATGCTGAATGGTCTATAAATACCTTTACTACCACAGATTTGGTTTCTTTCCAAAATTAAGAAAAAAAGACCCCAGGCTCCTGAAACTTTATCCTCTAGGGGAGCGTTACAGCTGCTCCCAATTCCAGCTTTAAACGCCCTGCCCCGCTAGAACGAGCGGTACAACCACCCTGCACATTTACCACAGCCCAAGGTAGGGGAAGCACCGGGGGAAGGGCGGGGGGGTGCGGGCAGACGGGCACAGACGTCGCTCCTGTCACACACCGAGATGCGCGATTCGCCCAGACAGCCGGCGGGCAAACCCCCTTCTACGCTGTACAGCGCACAGAAAAGTTGAGCTAATAAAAAATAATTCAATGAAAAAGAAAAAAAAAACCACACTGAAAGGAGCCAACTGCCTCCCCCGCACTCGACCAGGCCCCCTGGGCGCTGCCGCCCGGCCGGCGAGACACCCGCCAACCCCC